>NW_017803602.1:2879527-3001858 GCF_001625305.1 Branchiostoma belcheri | reverse complement strand
TATTTGTACGCTTTCGGGACAAAACTATGCGAATTGGTAAACCAAGCTTTGAGTAGACGAAGGACCCAGCACAGCCCAGCACGGAATCGACAGGTGAACTTTGGTCCTGCCACCTTGGGTGTGACACCGTTCGACAGGCTTGGTCCGACCCGATCTGCCAGTACTGATTATGTTTAAAAAATAGATAGTTCATGGTCATTACTACAATTCATTCACTGTTGTAAGGCAGGTCAACAATGAACCCTGTTAGAGGGACCGGACAGAAAACAATATCAGACTGATAAGGTTTTGTCTGACATTGTTTCTGTTAGCACAGCTGATGCTTTAACGAAGTAAAGCACAACCACTGTAGCCTGGTATCCAGCCTTGTTAGCTTTAGTCCGCTACCCAAGATCCGCTCCCCGCCAACGGGGAGCGGATCTTGGGTAGCGGACTAAAGCTAACAAGGCTGGATACCAGGCTACGGCGGGGAGCGGATCTTGGGTAGCGGACTAAAGCTAACAAGGCTGGATACCAGGCTACAACCACTGGCCTGACTCAGTCATGAGTTACTAATTAGACCTACTTAGACATGTTGTCAAAAAAGTCACACAGACCTAATGTCGATACTGTCACAGCTGCATTGTAACATGTGACACTGCACAGCACTGTCCGTCCGTTTTATTTGTTGTTTAGGAAAGGGTCAACTTAGATTTATTGAATGTTGCCAAGTCCGAGGGCGGTAGCGGGTTGTATTAATCGTGTTTTGCATTCATCGAAACGGTCTGGTAGTCAATCATCGCTCTGCTTGGATAGGCATTTTTGTTTAGCCGCTGGGCCCGCATTCAATGAGGGTCATATTTCAGCACACAGAGAAAGAACCAACCAAACTGCCTCTAGAGAAAGGGCAAGCGTGTTTTCGATGATTAGTACCTGTGGTGTAGTTGCAGCAGAAGTTTCATCCGAAAGAACACGCACATACTGCCACGATCGTGACCACTGAGCCTGGTACTTAATGCGTGAGAGATTCTGGACAGATTGGGAACAGTCAAAACAAAAAGGAACTTGAAGTTCAACAGGTGGTGCAGTCAAAACGACCCAAGGAGGCTACTCAGTCGACCGATAAAACCTAGTCTATGTGGACAGGGGCCACTATAGGCATGCTTATGTCAATGGGAAAAGTCAGCTAAAAAAATAAGGAACCATCAAAGCACTGAAATTTGATCACATTGACCAGGTGGTTCTTTATATCGTTAGAGGTGGTCACTTGTACAGGTTTGACTGCATGTAAAAACACAGACGTGACCTGCCAAAAACACAGACGTGACCTGTCCCTCGGAGTATCAAGAACAAATTTCGCGTCTCCTAGCGGACAGAAACAATATCAAATCTGAGGCACAGCTTCTGAATTCTTTCCACCTCGTCTGACAGACAACGCGGAAGACCGGCCCAGACGGGGGACCCATACTCCAACACAGGTCGGATAAAGGACTGGTAGATTTCTAGAAAGGAACTACAGTGGGGATTTGACAAAATGACCGGTCGTTGGTGTTCCCACAAGAATAGGTTTGAGGCTTATCAAAGTACAGCAGGCTTCCCTGGTCATCCATTTTGTCTGACGTGTTTTAAGGCTATTACTTGTTTCCCTGGTAAAGAGGAGAGATTTCGTCTTGATTTGTATGCCACTAATGGGCAGTATAAGCTGTTGTAATGGTGGCAAATTTATAATGTTAACGCGATTTTGAAGCAACCGAACATAATTAAGGGAGGGGTCCTTCGAGTGACTCTCAAGAAGTAGAGATGAGGGCAGTTTGATAAATCCGTGTGTTAGTTAGTGACCGTGGGGAAACGTGAAAACATAAGGTTGAGGATATGTTTGTGCCCAGAAATCTATAGATTTAAACTTGTACGTGAGGCATGAAACTTGACCACACACAGTCTCACACGCGCTGGCAGCTTGACAAGGAACAGAGGAAATGATTCAACAAACTTAGGCTTTTCGTCAAAAGTTTACCAGACCACATATCCTTATCTATATCTAAGACTTTTGTTGCCGCAAAATATAAAGGTTTATTCGAAAGTGAGAGGGTGAAGTTAAGTTATGAAGAAATCGGAATCATAACGTTTCCTGTTGTTTCAATCGGTGTGTGGGATAGAATAAAGATCAAAATAGAGACAGGGGGAAAACTTTGGGAGGGAGGCCAAAACTCAGACAAAGTGACAGATCGATATCTGTGTCATGTTCCTTTTCGTTTTCTATACATAGTCAAGTTCTATTTTTTCAGCCCGTCTCCAATGAAAGAAGAATCGTTGTTAGGTAATTTTCTACGTGACATGTCATTATAGGATACAGACGTCAAGCACTGTCTCCATAATTATTTCACTTGCCCTAGGCTACAGTATCCACGTAAACAGGAACTTCACCTTACGTGTTTTCTGAAAACAAACAGAACACTTCGAATCCATGTTGTGTGCGTAGCCATGACTAGTTGAGGGGAACTAAAACGTTGACAAAGGGATCTACAACATGACCTAGAATCAACGTGAGAAAACAAGAAATGACAGTTTATAAAACAGGCTTTTTAAGTACAGGGGTACCGGCACAGAGTTAGTCATTTCATGACCTTAAACGTGAAAAGAAAACATGACTACATAGTGCTACGTTGATTATCTGCTGTTACGATAGTTTCATTAAGGTAAGATTTATCCTTTGTGTGATATAGTGAGTGATGTATAGTGAGACTTGTGATTTTAAGGCCTTGGCCCAAAGCCGAGCTCCATAAGTAAAGTTCACACGTTTCAGGTCAGAGATTTGTTTGGCGAATTTTTCCCTTATCTGTGTAGCTGTGATTGTTTAAACATTAATTTGGCGGCAGGCCGATGTTCCAGTCCCTGTAGCTATCTGATTTGAGTTAGATCCGTTATAAGTACGTGATCCAGATAATTCGGAATTCCGTTTGTCTGTAGATGTCGTAACAATAATCAAGCAAAAAATGGGTACAGTTTTGTTATGTCCAGTCATGTTTTTTTCACGCAAATCTGTAAATCAAGGGTAATCTGCCATCGTTAACATTCCAGTCAATTCTTCATGATACACATGATAACAGGGTAGAGCAGTAGAACACAAATCCGCTTGTGAGTTTAAAGCTCAGATTTGGCATGCGGGTAATTTTATTGACGTCAGGTAAATGGTGGTTGAGCCTCAGGCTGAGTTTCAATTCTTTACAAAGAACAGGTTGGAGGGGAGAAAGAATGACGGGCACATAAGACTGACAAGAGTGTTTGAACGCCTTTAGATATTATTTATAAACCGGTCGCCAACTTTTGAAAATACCAACACCAAAATACCAAAACATACCAATACCAACAGGTAACGTTATCAGTAGATATATGCAAGTTATCTAGACACACTGTCTGAGCAAAGTCCTAAGGGAAAATCTATACCCCAAACCCACCTAAAATGCTTTATCTCTCCTAGTCGTTTGATTTTATGAGATGATTACGAGTACCTTTCTTGTGTTTACCTTTGCACCTTCGCAGAAGGAAACATATATTGTTGTTGGTCGGTTTCTTCTTTCTCTTCTTCTTCCGCATCTTCCTGAAAAAATAAGGTTAATGACCTGCAGGTGACACCGGTACCGGCAGTCACCATGGTTACTAGTACTGGTAATACTAGTGCTTGATCTCACCAATGCAAGATAAAAACGCCAACATTGACATCAGTGATCATCAGTGGCTCCAGGCTTGCCTAATATACATGAATGCTTTCGAAGAATAAATAGAGCAGTATACCGTTATGGCATATGCTTGAACCAATTGAGTCATGGCAGTTCCAGGTTTACCCAAGAGTTGAAATTTATTAATACCGTAAAGACTCAAATGATATGGTCAGTTTAAACCTGTTATCTGCGTCACCAGGTGTTGCTGCCCAGACCTGCGACTTTGACTCCGGCAGCTGTGGCTGGGCCGCCTCCGCGGTCCCGAGCAGCGGGGCGTTCTACTGGACTAGACTGAACTACGGAAGCCCGACACCTGGCACAGGGCCCTCCGCTGATCATACAACTGGCATACAATATCGTTAGTACACCCTGTATCTTCCGAATATAGCAGGCTGTTGCTCACGGGCTATAAATTCAAGTACAACACAATATACCGACCCATTGTAATGCCCTGTTGTTTAACTAAGTTGAAAACAAACTCAGTGTGTTGCAGGGCCTAGGGGTTAATCAGATGTGTCCTGTTAGATATATAAGTCACCCTTCCTACACCCGTATCTGAAAGCAGCTAGAGAGACGAATAACGTAGCTCATCTTATCTTATGGTGTCCAAGCAAATCACTGCTGCAAGAAGGCGTCAGTGATAACACGTTATCTACGAGAGGTTTCCCAGGGAGGCGAGGGTCATGTTTAGGACATTTCCTGTTTCAGTACGCCACGCGAACATGTAGACACGCAATATGGCACACGTTCGCAGGAACTGTTACGACATTAACAGAACTTTTTCAAAGGGCACTGATATTTGTCCCTTCTCCCGTCTATACCAGGTGGATACTACTTCCACACGGATGCCAGCTACGGAGTTCAAGGTGAACAGGCATGGCTCACAAGCCCCACAGTAGACGCGTCAGTAGACCAAAACTTCACGTTTTGGTACAACATGTATGGCAACAGGTTAACTGGCGGCATGGGGCAATTGCAGCTCTTCCTAGTTCCGACAGGAGGCACCCTTGGCGATGACGGACTACTGTGGGTCAAGGACGGGAACCAAGGCGACCGGTGGATACATGCCTCAGTGGTGATCCCGCAACAATCGGCGTATAACGTAAGTCTGTACATGTCTACCATCCTCTTCCTAATTTCATTGACTGTACGTTATTCACATTGGGCAAGGAATACGCGACATCAATGACTGGCACATGTGTTTTTCAGCTTGTATTTGTTGGTACGAGAGGCTCAAGCATAGCGGGAGACATTGCTCTAGACGACATCGTTATTGCTGATGCAGGTGAGAGAACTCTTAACTTAGTTCTACTCCATTGCTTTTCAATCGGTTACTCAAAGATGGCTTCTATATGTCTACTATCTAGCAGCTTTGTGTGTTTTCAGATGCCTGTGTAAGTCATTGATTTACAGATTAGCTGCAGCGCGTGGTAGCATGTGAACAGCCCGTTCTAAGTTACCGTGGCCGATGCGCACAAGATTCTACATCGCTTTTGTTAGCTGAGTCTGTGTTGCAGGTTTGCCGCAGCTAAAGCAGGGCGTAGAAACTTGTACGTATCAACCACGGTACTAAGTGGATATCACTGCGCATGCGCCACAAGGTGTCAATTATGTCTAAAACCAAAAGTAGACTTTTAATTTTCCCCATACCCATTTCACACAGACACGCCCGACACTGCCCTGCAATACGACTGTGACTTTGAGCACGAGACGTCGGACCTGTGCGGTTATGTACAGGACGAGACGGACCAGCTGCAGTGGACGCGCCAACAGGGAGGCACGCCCAGCGCTGGGACCGGTCCGTCCGCCGATCACACTCTGGGCACAGATGCCGGTACGTTAGATCAGGGAATATGGCCATGGTGAAATCTAACTTATGGGGTCACTTACGGATGGGCCATTGGACCTGCTTTATTTAGTCCATGATGTTGAAACTAAATCTATTCAGCCTTAGATCGCCTATGAAAGCGTTTACTTTCTCCGTCTCTCTTTAGGACACTACATGTACATGGAAACCAGCAGTGATGGCGTTCCTCTCAGCGAGGGTGACGCCGCCCGGCTGCTCAGTCCCCGCTATCCCCCAACAACTTCCATGTGTCTGACGTTCTTCTACCACATGTACGGGGCGAATATAGGCAGCCTGAGGGTGTACGTGAAACAGACAGGCACTCTTACTCTGACGTGGTCCAAGAGCGGATCCCTGGGGGACATGTGGTACATGGCGATAGCGCCACTTGTGACAGACGATGAATTTCAGGTACATCAGGTAGCATCATCACTAAGATTGGAGTGACAAATATTTTCATGGTAGTCTTGATAGCTGCTTTATGTCTAGTAACGATATCACCGTGAGATGCATGTTTTTATCATTGAAAAAAGTAGAAGTCGAAGATTTGTTTAACAGAACTGTACAATATCATCTCTACAGATCGTTTTCGAAGCTGCACGAGGAAATGGCGCGTTCGGAGACATTGCTATTGATGACGTGGCCATAGTTAATGGGTCATGTCCAGTGCCAAGTGAGTACATATACATCGGCGATGTGTGTGTGTGTGTGTGTGTGTGTGTGTGTGTGTGTGTGTGTGTGTGTGTGTGTGTGTGTGTGTGTGTGTGGTGCGCGTGTGTGTGTGTTTGTGTATCTACATTGCAAAACCATGGCAACTTAAGAATTCTACAAGGGCAATTTCTTAAACGAATAATTGGAAAATGATATAAGACATCTTTGTGAATTTCCTCAATTCATAAGGTGTGACACCTGCACAAACAACCGTTCCAACAACCGCAGCTACAACGACTTCAACCATAACGCCGTTGGCAACGACTACAACGCCATTAGCAGCGGTAACAACGCAATTCACAGAGGCATCAACAAGTAAGTGGGGTGTGCAGGTGCTGGGGACAAAGTAGGCTTTAAAAGTTCTCATGTTAGAGTCTTTCTCCTATATATCAGTCTTTACAACCTGTTGTCCTTTTACCCTTTAATCGTCTCTGTTTGTCTCTAGATGGATGCAGCAACATAGAGAGATGTGCGCTTTTTTATTTACTGTTTTCATTTCGGTTTACATTTGAAATCTTTGGGCCTCACTAACATTGTCAACCGCCCATATGTGTCATATCAGTTGGGCAAAGTAACTCTTAACCGCTTAACCGTCCCGTTAATACCTAAAATTCATGTCTTGTTTAGTTTAGACTTAATAAAAATACATTATAAGAAATTCGACATGAAAACATGACGAAGTTGTAAATCACACAAATGAGCGAAATTACAAGGCAATTAAACGTCAAGGAAATGATGGACGTAGTACACGACCATGCCTTTCTGACATTTAAAGTTGTAAAATCGAGAAAATGCTAGCACTAATCAAGCTTAACATTTCCCTTCGATAGTCAACCTCGTGCTACATATTTTGGTGCCTACCCTCGTGGTTACATACTCTTATTAGCTATTCGCTAGAGGTACTACTAACATTACTAACACAGAAACTCATGCACAGCTTTTTCCCCATCGTACTCCACTCTGCCTACTGCACAAACCGCATCTTCTCTACCTGTAACGCTTGTACCCACGTTTGGTCCCTCGTCGGCCATGACGCCTTCAATGGGAGGTTCAGGTAGGGGCCTTTCATTTAAAGCTTGGTACATGAGCTTGTTTACCTGCTGTTTGAAGAATGAAAACTTGGCTTTTCTCTAGAGACTACGTCGGCATGCTTCTGAACAGAGTTGCGAGAGATTCATAGATGTAGTTATCAATCACCTTTCGCGTGCCGTGTACAGCAAGCACGGTGATTGAAGTATTTAAAATGCAGCTGTTGTCTCCTGTTGTGTAGTCTATACCCAGTAAGGTTGCCAGATATTTCATTCTCTTGTGTTTTCTCTGAACCACCTGTAGGCCCCAGTCCGACACCACCGGCGGCAGCAACAACGGGAGCAAACGAGACATCAGGTGGGCAGTACTTCCAGTCATTCAGCACTTTTGTGCTGTCTCACGTTTCAAATCATGACACTGAAATTGACTATTACAATAGAGAGGAGATTAATCTGCATTGTGCTTCTTTAATTTTGTGTCCAAAAAAATGCACTTTTCCCGTCCTCCCTTGCGTTATTCTATGAGAGTCTCTTTTTCAGATGGCTACCAGATGAAACGAACAGCAGCATTTTTTACTGTAACGTTAGTTGGTCTCTTTTTCGAGACAAATATACTTTTCTTTCCGTAGTCCTAGGGCGAGTTGACAACGGCAAGGACGCCATTAGCGGCACAGGCCTGGTGGCGGGCGTGTGTGTCGCCGTGCTCTTCTGGGCAGTTGTGTACGTCGTTGTAGTTCACTTCATCCGCAAAAAGCGCCGGAAACAGCGACAGGAGAGGAAGGAAAAGGGACACTTTGACGTCGTGTACGACCCCACATGTGATGACGTCAGCACACGATGGAAAGACGATGATGATGATGATGGTGGGCCCGGGATGAAGTGTGCCCCGGATTTACAGGACATGACTCATCGTAACGGAACCGACGCAACTAAGGTGGACGTGGATATTGAAACTGACGTCGACGCTCAGTTAGAAGCGGACGTCACACCTGATCACGATCCGCCAATATACGTCAACCGTGATATCGAGGTCACGCCAGAAAACTCCGAGCCCCTGATGAACTCTAGCAAAGAAGCCGACGAGACACGCCAGAAGTGCACCAGACAATACACCACAGCAAACAATGGTCCGAACGTGATAGATAGTGCGTCCAAAGAAAGCCTCATCAGTCTTAGGTCGGACCCAGACATCATATTCCTGGAACCATCAGATGCGGACGACGGTCCGGATTCCGTTATCTGTGTACCATGTTATAAAGAACTAGCAGAACATGCATCAGTTGTGTAAATGACGCAGGGGTCTACAACGTATTGACAAAACGCATTGACAAAATATTGTGAATACGAAAGAGGTGACCAACAACTGTACGTTCCACTTTGTCACTTTTAGATAGGTTCTCAATCAACACATTGGTTGTTTTTTTTCCAAACAAGTACTTGATTGACTTTCTGTTGGAAGAATTACTAGAATGGTACATCGTACAGAAATCATGTGGAGCATTGACAAATGGAGATTTCTGTAACATTAAGCAATGTGTATTTGCTGTTATGACATTTATTGACATTAACATGTATATCATTTGTAAAGACTACTTAAATATATACAACTTGACAGTTATGTACGTATCTGCTAATGCCGATAAGTTCTTAAGACCGTTAGTCCGTTCAAGTAACCAAAATATAGACTAGACTATAGGACGTCTTGTTCTTCCAATTATGATTCAATTATTCAGCATCGCGAATCATGGACGTATTTACGTTTATTTAAGGTACCTTTATTACAAAGATATCTTCACACGGAAACGATGCCATAGTAAACAGAATAGATTACAAGAGTTTCCTGTCGGAAAAGTGCGTTAATAAAAAGTGCTCGTCCAAACTTGTTGTGTATTGCATGTACTGCTATAGATTATAACAGTAGACGTACGTCGCAACTACGCCCCAGCCTATGTAACAGCTGAATCAACACCGCAAGCCTGCATGCAGCAGATCGGACACTGCACGTAAAAGAGCGTGCATACAGAGATGGATAAAGAAATTGGGAAAAGAATATAAAAAGGAAAGGTTGAAACTTTTTTATACAGTGTAATTGTTTGGTTGTTAATTACGCGGCTTCTGTCGTAAGCCTTTTATGGTGCCCTTAACACTCCGTCCGCTGTACGTGTGAGCAGGTAGCCGACTGTTGACACGGAACTTGCTGGGTTCCTTGACTACAAGTACCATTCATCAAAATGAACCGGACAAATGGCAAACGAAGCCCTGTATCAGTTAACCCCGCGACCCCATCGACTTTTGCCGTGACATTTAGTGGAGAGGTTTGTAGGAGTCCTATCTTAGGTAGTGTAAGAAACTTTGTCTGTATAAGAAAGGAAAGCTCGTACTGAGAACACGCACGAAAAAGGGGAGCTTTCACGCCGTGAATAAACCTCCGTACACGGACCTCTTACGATAACAAAACATCACGTATCACCACGGTACGACCAAAGGTACGACAAAAATTTGCATGAGTCGGAGGGTCGTCAGGCGCCATGGCGTCCCACACGTTACCATGGCGACCGCCTGTCAGGCGAGAAGTAACCATTTGTACAAAAGATGCCGCAGCGATGAGAGGTCGTTTATCAACATTAAGAACCGATCAGATCAGACCCTTGCGTACGATTTGTTTGCGCTAGTTGTTATTTCTTAGATATCAAGAACGATTACTACATGATGAGGGATAATTCTTGTTCCCAAGAACTAAATATTACCATCTTCACTTAGCACTATTCTCAGAAATAAAATCGTAGAGTAGAAAGCTACATTCAGAAAACCAACGGATCCCACATGACATGATGTTGTGTGCAGAGACTGGCTCTAGTCTTTTGTGGACTGGCCTAAGACTTTCCGACGGGCACCACACAACTGAAGCGGCTCTTTATCTCAATTACCCACCGCTAATACTCAACCAAAGTGTACACAATTTCTTTGGCTTCTTTGACATTTGCAACGGCGTGTGTAAACCATTCTCTTTGTGGCTGCTTGTTCCCGGTCGCCTTTGTATGACAAATCCCGCTACGTTTGCGGTATCTACGGCGGCCCGTTGCCCAGGGGAATTTTTGTGTTTTTGCAGTGACCGACATCTTGTTCACACCACGGCGTGCTGTACGGACGGCACTTACGTCTCCGGGAACAAGTGAAGACAACATTTGCTGTTTGAAGACAGGTGAGTTCGAATGTTACAAACTTACTTAGATATCCTTGTTAAAGGTGAGCTACCTGGCCGGCTCCGTGTACGCCTGTGCGACACCGTGATGTGTGTGGATGTGCATGTAATGTTGTCCTCCAAACAGGAGAAACCTTCGGAGCAAAAGCTACACAGGTAAAGATAACACACACGACACAGTGCTTCTCCGACAGTCTTCTAACGCCCGGGAACACCGCCAGTCCGCAAATGAAGGCGGTAACCCCTGATGAGTTGTGCACGGCAGAAACATTGGAAGACGTACAGACGCTAATGGCGTGTTTATTTCTCGGGGATTGTAACATGTTGGCTTAAGTGGACTGGCGAGGTACTTAATGGCCATAAACTGTTATCGTACTAGTCAGCTGTTCTGACCACAAGTTGCCAAATTGCCTGGAGTACAGTGGTCCAACTTTGACGTTTCTCCGTGGCTAAGCTGGGTTTTATTGTCAAGCAATCTTCCCTCTATTGAGTTCCTGATTTGACAGCCTAATCCTGTTCCTCGGTCTCAATTCAAAGGCTGCTAAAATTGAACGGCGTGACCAAAAGTACATGGATAGTTAATGTATGTAAGCCCCTATCGTCACAAGCCATGTTTCTAGCTAGCACTGGATAATCTCCGTATCGCGTACACATCTGTGTGATGAAAATAACTAGGGATTCTATCACCACGATATGATAGTTCTCGATCGCGGAATAACTGACGTACATGTACATTACATTACATACGTTGGTATTTGGGATGACCGAACAGGTAATATGTTTGTAGATTGTACGGTAATTGGACGGAAATGGCCGGCAACAAAAATTCCTCTTGCATCGTTTTCTGGACTCCAGAACGATTCTGAAATACGCGATCTAAT
This sequence comes from Branchiostoma belcheri, assembly GCF_001625305.1. Taxonomy (NCBI): domain Eukaryota; kingdom Metazoa; phylum Chordata; class Leptocardii; order Amphioxiformes; family Branchiostomatidae; genus Branchiostoma; species Branchiostoma belcheri. The sequence continues at coordinate 2,990,492 of NW_017803602.1, read as the reverse complement.
TTTAAAGCACTACTTAGTTTTCTGAGAGCTCCTGAGTGCTTGGGAGGTTGTATTTTCGCCATAGAATTTCCAAAGCCGTCCTCCCACCTGTATTAAGATGGAGTTTCATTTCCTTCATGAAACGCTGTTCTTGAAGTTAACACTGCTTTGTGGGTCTGTAGTAGTGTAACGGTTACCGGCAAGTCCAATTATACACCGGTCATTTGTCGCCAGCCTCATATTACATGTAAACGTGAAATACAACATGCTTAACAAGCCAGAAGTGCGTGGATACAGAGTCAATAAAGGTCCAGGATACCGGCTATAAAACGTTCAAACACAACATGCAAGAGGTTGTCGTGAGTTCAAGTCGAAAGGATGTCAATTTATGTTACGGTTTGTACAATTAACATGGATTTTGCAATCGTCATATATCATATAGCGCCATTCATAACTACCATATAGCGTGCGAAAAAGATAATCATACGGCCTTATGAATAACACGACGCTTATAAAGACAAGCATGCATAATTTATCAGTCTGGACAGAGAGCTGTTCCCAAAGGCTGAGTGTGGTTTACCGCAAGAGTGTCATAGAAGGGTCATCAAGAGTAACCTTTAGAAGCACACCCGCGAAATGAATCACTATGTCATGATTTACTAGTAAATAAGAAACACATCTGAGCCTATTGACATGCGGAGAAAACAACCATAAGATTTAACTAAAGTCACCTAATCACAACAATCAATAGTCATATTCCATTTATTAATGAAATGAAAGTAAACGAAGAGAATAAGGAGAGAGAATAAAGATAGTAATGCAATGGAAAGTACACATAGCTTCATGTGATTCAGCGCGGTTACTAGTACATGTATCATTTATTCATATCTATTGTGTAAGAAATTAGAACGCGGTCAGATGCACCCCAATAGCCATGTACAGGCCAACTAATGCAGGCAAATCAATTTTTCATTGATCGGCAGACTAATTGTTTGATAAGTTAATGCCGTCACGAGGACCGCATTTTCACTGTATGGAGGGAACTGAACAGAGGCGGTCACGCGTACGGTACGTACTGTGACATGTTCTTAAAATCTCCGGTCATCCTGCGTCAAAGTTTGCCATTCTCTGTCGTGTTTGTGTGGATTGTTTTCTAAGTAAACTGCACATAGAAAAACATTTACGTGCGGTCGAAAACAACCTCCTTAAAGTTCCATAAGATTTACCCACATTACAGGTCCACCAGAAACCGAGGTACCTTAAAAATGATATCTTGCGAAGGATCAGAAAACTGTAGCATGTTGTATGACTTGGTCGTCTCGCCTCAACGCTCTGTTTTCATTCGCTACACACAGTGTTGTCTTTGTACTACCAGAACCAAAAGGCCAGAGACAGGCATTTCTAAAAGAACGTTTGTTCTCGACAGGTTTTCTATTCTACAAACGGCATTGATGGCTGTTTAATTGGCCCAGGGTTTGCCATGCCTCGACATGCCGCAAGGGTCCTGAATACTGGGCAGAAAAAGGGAGCAGTGATAAATGATGACCCGGACCTATACAAACACTTCAGTGCTGTACAACCTGCCAACTAGCGGTTGTCGGGTTAGGGCACGTTTCTAAAAACAGCGGGACAATGGCGCCTCATTCCGGTCTGTGGTAACGGATTAAGCTGTCCAATTTCGCGCAGCTTTGGGATAGTAGTCCACCACCAATATCCACTCATTAGGTATGGTGCCACACCATCCACGTTTGTCCCCAAATACGTTTAAGGTGTTAATGGGTAACGAAAACAATATTTGTTCCCGCACTATTTGGAGGTATGTAGACGCTACGTGTAGGTGTGTAGGTATGTTTTGTTTATGGGGCGCGTCAAGACTCCATAGATACAGTTTTCGGCTACCGATGTATGAACCTTATAGTTGTCGCTGAAAAGTTCAGTCGGGTACCTCTTACACTCAAAACAGAGAGAACACGTAACATCTACAGTAGCGAAGAAAGGGTAGGTCCTTAAGGTGTGTGGCGTTGCGGGGTAGAACTAGCTGCTCGAATCGTATTCCTTTCTCGAAGAGGTACACACTGTTAGAAAGGCAAACAGAGCGTTCCCTATTAAAAGGACATTTAATGTTCGTGAAAGGTTCGCAAATTGAGGCGTTCGCTGTGTTTTTTCCTAGGAATATAAACATCTATGCATCTCCAAACCATTATTTTAGTGATCAGGAAAACCTTTCAATGAATGGATGATTACACCAAAATAACACCAGTCGTTTGCTTTTATTCCAACAGGTAACACTAAGACCATGGGTTGAAGAGTGTTTCCCGCTTGGTTGCAGCCCCAAACCCTGTGCGTACAGCCCTCTTAACGGCGATGGAATTGCGTCGACATAGTACAGAACTTACCTGACAAGTTCACAATGTTGAACCAGCGAGCAAGAGACGCAAGATCACCACCTCCCAACGTTCTGCTATGGCAGAAGTTCCGGGAGGAGCGTGATGTTGCCTTACAACGGGAGGTCGCAGCTAAAGACAAAGAGGCCCTGACTGTGTACAAGAGCCAGGAGACGATTGGAGTCCTGAAGGAAAAGGCACAAAGAAAGGATGAAGAAAATCAGATGCTCTCCCGCAAGGTAAGAAAACTCGAGAAGCAGAAAAGAAAGGAAGAGTCGCAACAACGTAAGGCTCAGCTCAAGTTACAGAAAGAATTGGAAAAGTTGCGGAAACTTAACAAGAAGTTACTAGGAGACGTCGACGTGCTACAGACCACGGTTTCCAAACAAAAGAAGAGGCTACAGAAGTTGAAGAAGGGGAAGCTGAAAACGTCTCATGAGGTTGATGAATTCGGTGAAATTGACTTAGACCTTGAGGTGAAGATTAGTGATGACGAGTTCACCGAAGAGCTCGGCGGGGAGCCGGGAAGACGAAGGTCTAGAGGCCGGAGGTGGAACGCCGAGAGACGAATAGAGGAAGGAGACGAAAATTCAAGCTCTGACGAAGGACGGGGCACGGCAGAAGACGACAATGCGGACTCTGTGAGCTCAAGACTAGGCAGGAACTCAGCCATGGCCATGCATGCCGAGGCAACAAAGCAGGAGGTTTCGCAGAATATCGCGAGACTTCAGGATATCCTTTCTGGCAAGATTGAAGGCAACGTGGAAGACTCCATGCCAGAGGAGTACTTGGAGGAACTGCGAGCCATGGCCGGCGGCATGGACTTGAAACAGTGGTGGAGCAAGCTAACTCCTGAAGAGAGAGAACAAAAACTTAAACAGCTCAACAAAAGAGTGTACAAGAAGAAAGCCAAAATGGCGGGAATCTTGGAGGAAGGCGCGAGTGACGACGATTCCGCACATGGAAAGACCAAGGGAAGTCTTGGCAGACGAGGCAAAACAGGTGGTGAAAACCAGCCGAGGAGTAGAAAAACCTCCAGGAATCGTAAGAACTCCGGTTTAGGTGACGACAGCGATGGTGACACGGCGAACGGCCCTGCGAAATCACTTGCGCGCAGAAAATCTGTCAGAGGAAGGAAGGATGAGACAGATGATGATCTTAAAACGGCGGGAAAGCCGACAAGAAAGGGCAAAGGAAGGCGAGGAGGGGGCAGGATAGGTCATAATGATTCAGATGATAGCGACGAAGACAATCTTGATACAATGAGTGGGAAGAAGTTGAAAAAGAAAATGGGCAAGAAAGGTAAGAATAGTGATCACATGTTGGATTCAGAAGGCGAGGATGAGACTTCAGTGGGGAAAGCAAACAGAGGGAAGAAGGGCACTAAACTGCCTCCCATCAAAAACAAAGGCAGACCGGGACAGCTTGGAGACAACGGTGACAGTGGAGAAGACGGGAGGGACGAGGGAGGCCTAGGTGGATCAAAAGGTCGCAGGAAGGCTGTTTCGAAGGAAAAGGCTAAGGAAATCTCAGACAATGCCAAGAAGATAGAAGACATCTTGTCAGGGAAAGTGAAAGTGGACAACATTGAAGACGCGATACCAAGCGAGTATTTGGAAGAAATGAAGAAGATGGCTGGAGGAAAGGACTTAAAGGAATGGTGGGATAGTCTTGATCCTGAACAACGGGAGGAGCAAATGCAACAGCTCCAAAGACGAATGCACCATAAAGAAGAGTTGCGCCAAGAGAGGGAAACGGGAAGAGTTGGAGTGCCAACACTGTCAGATGATAAAGTTCGGGAGATATCTAGAACCGTTGATGAACTTCAAGACATTTTGTCAGGAAAGGTAGACGTAGATAATATTGAAGAAGCCATACCAAGTGAATACCTACAAGAGTTGAAGAAAATGGCGGGCGGAAAAGACTTGAAGAAGTGGTGGGATAGCTTAGATCCCAAGGAGCGAGAGGAGAAGATGAAGCACCTTCAGAAAAGGATGCAGCAGAAGGAAACGCTGCGTCTTGCGAATGAAGACATGCAGGGCTTGGATCCCGCAGAAAGGCAAGAACGACTTCTAGCGATAGAGAAAGAAATGAGATTACAGGAAGCAAGAGAGGCATTTAAAGAAACCGCACAAAATGTTGCAGAAAAGGTCGGGAAAATTGAGGACATCCTATCAGGGAGGGTTATCGCAGATAACTTGGAAGAGGCGATGCCAAAAGACTACCTCGATGAGTTGAGAAAAATGGCAGGCGGAAAGGACATCAAACAATGGTGGAGTAGCCTGAAACCTGAAGAGAGGGAAGCAAAGATGGCTGAGTTGCAGAGAAAAATGTACCAAAAAGAGACGATGGATGCGGCCAAAGAACAACTGAAAGGTCTTGACCCGGTAGAGAGAGAGATGCGGCTGCGCGAGCTACAGCGAGAAATGCAGATGGAAGAAGCGAAGCACACGGCGAGAGAAAAGGCTGTACGTAGCATAGTGCAAAACATGGAAGCCATCTTGGAGGGAGCAGCGGGCGGAAATATAGAAGACGTCGTTCCCGACCACGTGTTGCGCGAGATGAGAAGACTGGCCGGAAACCAGGATTTGCAAACCTGGTGGAAAAATCTCAGCTCAGAGGAAAAGCAAAATCTCCTGACAAAATTTGAACAGGACATTCGGGAGGATGAAAGTTTACAAAAGGCGATCGACGACAGAGTAGAGTCCATGTTCCGGGGGCTGGGTGGAGATGCCCTGTCTCCAAATGCCTCGCTTCCTCCTTTCCTTCGTCATTCCGGCCTCTTAGACGACGTCATTTCCGACTTGACTGAAGAGATGGTTCTACGTAGTGGAGACACGCGAAACTTTAGACACCGGTTTTCTCTCGGGTCTCTTCCTCCACTGACTATCAGCCTGAACAAAATGGGGCTAGGGTGGGGGATATCTCCGCGTATATATGACTACAATGTCATCGACCACCGCTACCTCGGCCGAAAGCCAAGAGCAGATAAAGTGATGTCATTCCCCTTGGGGAATTGGGTCTACATCCGTGAACGTGCGGGGAACTCGTGCATGACTAGAATCTTGAAGAGGAGCTTTGAAATGCATCGGCGATGACTCACATGCTTCATTGTGTAATGAACTGTCTCTGCATTTTGCGGTGTTTGCATTTGGGTCTGACTTTCAAAAAAACTAAATCCCATGCAGCTAGCTGTATCCCTTTTCATTGCCTTACATGCAGTGGACAAAGTCTTCACATCATATCAGGATCATCGTAAATATTTTATTCTGTAGTACATAACTTGCTTAGATTATTTTCTTTAACATCACGAGGACATTGAATTTTTTTATGCATTGATGTTTGGTTGACTTTTGTACGTGGTATCCTTTGTTGCTTCGATTACGTGACTGTATTCTATTAACACACCTGTACCGTGTGAGTCCTCAGAAGAGTGAATAAAGGACAGTTTTGATTGGATTTCGCTTCATTTGTAGTACATTGTGGACTAAATAAAGGCCCAGGAGTCCAGACCTCACAGTGCATGGGGGGGAGGGGGGCACAGTAATTCATATTCAGGTACTTTGCTTGGTAAGTAACCCGAAATTATTATACTTATGAATTATATGAAATGAAAACCTGGGGATGGTGTAAGGTTTTGAATACTAGTAGTTGTTTAAAAAAAAATTGAATTGTTATTGAATACATCTGTGTTATTACACCCCTCTTGCTGGTCGCTCGAACAGGTTTCAATGCAGAGGACCAACGTAACTGTGCGTGGCGTCTCCCATATTATTCATAGTCTGGCAATATTACCCATTTCTTTTTAAATGGGCGAAATGGTAGGTAGATTCAAACGTGCCTGGCGCTAATCAACATAATCTATGCGATGACGTCACATCTGGCTCACCTGTTGTCAGTTTCAACTTATTCCGCTACGTGGCGCTTCCGCATCATAGTTAGGAGGCAATGACCACAGACAACATGCCTTCGTGGGGCTGCATGGTAACTCACGGGAGCGCTAGGAGACCTTTGTGAGGCTGTGTAGAATTCTCTACGGTCCTTAAGAGTCCGCAGCGACGCCAAAACACCCCGTATACGTACCTTTGATCAATAAAAACTGAAGAGAATTTGAAGCACCTTGTTAGATTTTTTCTAACCCCAAGGACGTCCTTGCTGACCCTGACCTTATTCCTCATCAAAAGCGAATAAACAAATGTTCAGACAAACGTCATAAAAAAATAGCGGAGACTCGAAGTTCAAACAGGACATGACTTGTTTCCAATCGGTCAAAGAATTTTTTACAGCTGATAGCCTCGTGCTACGACAATGAGTCATGTCTTGAAATAGTCAACATGGTAAGTTTGTTGACATCCGTCTGTATACGCTCTAGTTTTTGGACTAACTCTCCACCAGATTGTGCCACGTACCCTGTCCTTGCGCCAGCGTTATATTTATACTCATCACGCCATACTCTCATGTCATCACTCTGACCTTGTGGACATCATAGCGGCATCTCTTCCGGACTTAACATTGCCGCGATGCCAACACCCTTCTCAAATCACAGAGGAAACCTTAAATCAGTCATCCTGCAATTACATCTTGGAGAATCTGAAAAATTCAGACCATACATGTAGGACATGTAGTCTAGCTAAGAACTTGTTACAACCTTTCCTTTCATGATCAGGCAAGTCTGTCCATTTCTCTATGGCCACACCAATATGGTCACTTGGTCTTCTGATTTTTGCAAGATTTTTTTTTACCATATAATAACCAGGTTGGTCAACATGTCAAACAATTTTCAATCTTCAATACAATAACACATGATAAAACTGTCAAAACCGATCTTCAATCTCATCTATCTTCTTGATACCAGCAGTTTCACTTTGGAGATAGATTTATATCCTGAATTTTATGACATCTTTTCATTCAATTTTCAGAAAAGTATGACTTAGGGAGTAACTAATCAAAACAACGTACAATTTGTTATTTCTATAGCTAGGTATTGACTTTGGCCACGGATCATTAAATTGTAATAACACCTCCACACAAATCTGCATAAAAAATTGAGGTGCCTTATTTTCAATCTACACAGCATCCTTGTTACCACCTCACAATGACACAGCGAGTGGTATACATGATGTAGCTCATGAGGAAGGTACTAGTAACTGAAAGGCTACTGAAATGTCATATGTACATGTAGCTTAAAGAACCCAGTACATAAACTAGAAAGGCCGACATTTGCTTTGGAGCAAATACAGCAATGGCTTCACCACATTTTACGACATGGCAGGGAAAGAATGAGAAACACAAGGGAAAACAATGCTTTACATTGATATAACTATAGTATGAAGTAACATACAACTAAGACTACAACAGTTGGATAGCTATTCCCTACATTATTGGTTAGGATTTTTAATTGCATAATGCAAACTGTTGATTTTCAAGAAAAAAAGAAGTGTTCATGCCCCGCATTCCAATGCTGGAGCAGGAAAGCTTGAAATACCTACCAAAACACTTGAATACAGACATACTGTCAGTATGGAATGGATCTGAGCAGGTATTAATTAAGTTAAGCCTGTTAAATTCCAACAGCCAATCAGCAAGGAGAATAGAGGAAAGCTGCATGCCTATTGGTTGATGCCCTGCATTCCATTGTGATGACTCATGCCCAAATGTGGTAACACTGCACACTAACTCAGTAATACATTTGCTATAACACAGCCAAAAAACTCAAATAAAACCATTCTAAAAGCCTGTATCACAAAAATTTAAAAAACGCCTAGGGGTATTTGCCCACTGTACCTCCATACCAAATTTCAGGACCTTAGGCCCTAAAATGAAGAAGCTGAATCCATTTAAAAAATGGCAGGAGAAGAAGAAGGAGGAGGAGAAGGAGGAGAAGAAACATCAGAAAAAGCAATATGGGTTCACCACCACTTCGTTGTGTGGTGAACCCATAATAACAATGTTTTGCTTGGCAGTGTACATAACCAAGACATTTTTTTCTGTTGTATTTTCATCTTTTCTCCTAGTAGCAAGAAGAAATACTACAGATGCATGTATTACTGAGTATAAGAGACCTGGAGACAAGAGTTTCTTTCAGCTTTTTAATGAGATCTTTGCCTCACAAAAGACAAGTTATGTTATTTTTTATGTGTATATTCTGAAATCATTCAATCATATCCACCAAACATTAATACATATATCAAAGTCATAAAATTATGTCTTATTACGGCACTGTTTTGAGAGACTTTTTTTGAAATTAAAGAGCAGTTTCAGCTTTATAATGAGAGCGTTGCCTCACAAAAGACAAGTTATATGTCATCTTATGTGTATATTCTATAATCATACAATCATATCCACCAAACATTAATTCAATGTAGATGTCAAAGTCATAAAATGACACCTTATTACAGGTACTGTTTTGAGAAACGTTTTTTTTTTCACAAATAATAGAACAGATTTAATTTGGATAAAGAGACCTTTATTTGTTCCTTTTTAGTGTCATGCAGGACACCCAATGATTTGTTTTCCATCACATGCAACAATAAAGAATTAAATCCCCAAGTAGTATGATACAGCATAACATACATGTATTAAGATGATTGTGACTGTTTTTAAAATTTTAGATGTTGGCAATACAGGCATGTATTTTAACATGTTTTAAATGACCTACATAAATATCTTCACAGTTTTCTGTAAGATAGACCATATGGCAAATGTCAGTGAATGTCTACAAATGCCTCTACTTCTTGGGGCACCTGTCCCTTGTATTTCAGTCCGTGTGTTTTCACTGCACGCGCCGATAAACACTTTAAGTTCACTTTAGTCTGCGTCTTTAAGACCACCTCTGACACACCTGTGGTACAGGTTTGTACAGCTGCTTTTCCAGCATTGTTTACCTTGTCTACATGTGCTCCAGCTTGGATCAACTTTGTCACAATGAAGTGTAGCGTTAGAAAGTCGCTGATGGGTTTGTCGTACTGTACGATGAGATGTAGCGGCGTGTTTCCCTCGTTGTTTGTGGCATTCACATCTGCCCCACACTCGATGAGAAGCTGTGTGATGTTCGGGCTGGGAAACTTACAGATGTCGTTGATGTGAAAGTCATCTACTGGCGTGCACTGGCTTACGGCCAGGTGCAATGGCGTGCAGCCTGATTTTGTCTGCGGTCTCATGCGAAGGAACTCGTACACTAGTTTCTTCAGCCGCCGGTCCTGTTCCTTGTCCATCTTCACAGCAGCAATCAGTCCAAAGAGGTACATCATTGTCAACATGTTGTGCTGGAAGGTGGCCTGTAGTTCAGAGTCACTCATGTGCATCAGCATACAACTGAAGACATACCGCTGCTGGGCCACTTTAGTCTCCCTCAAGCAACATTCCATCACTTCTGCCAAAATGTTGGGGTCAACGTCCTCCCCCAGACGTATCATCTGTGCAAACACCTGGGCAAACCGCAGGAGATCTTTCTGTACACTGCGGTTGTTTGTTTGCCTTAACTTCAATGCATGCATCCACAGGTTTATGCATCTGTCAAAGTACATGCCATCTGCATAGACTGCGCCTCTGTAGATGATAGGGTGGGGGACTTCCGGGTTGCTCGAGCCCAGGATACGCTCCCGTACCATCAGTGCTTCCATGTGTAAGGCGTGGGGATTATCCTGAATGGCCTCTAGTGCATTTACTGTCAGACTTTCTATCCTGCTGTCATATGCAGGAGTTGGAGGCAAGATCTTTTTATGTAAGATTTGAGGATCATCTGCAAAGCGTTCTACCATACCCTTGTACATGTAGTGGTATGCCTTGTCCAGGCTATAGTTGTCCTTGTTGTTCGCAAATGAAGCTCCGAGAAGCTCCAAGGTCTCCACCTTGGTGACTTTGTCACAGTCAGGTAACGAGACAAGATACTCCACAACTTCTGCATGGCTGCTGTCAGCTGCAAGCATCAGGGGGGTCATACCATGGTCGTTCACTTGGGGGGTTGCTCCTTTCAGGATCAGTTCTTTCACAATCTCCAAGTGTCCACATTCTCCTGCGAAGTGCAGAGCTGTGGCCCCACAGTGGGCCTTACTGTTAGGGTTGGCCCCCACCTCCAGCAGGTACGACACCACGTCTATGTGACCCTTGTAGCATGCAATCATCAGACAAGTGTTCTCATACTTATTGGCAATGTGGATGTCAGCCTTGTTCTGTATAAGGTATCTGACAATGTCCAGGCGACCGTCGAAGCATGCCGCACGCAGCGGGGTTGAGTTGGTCAGTGTGCGGTGGTTCACGTTGGCCTTGTTGGCGATCAAATCCTTCACGACATCAAAATGACCCCTGCCAGCCGCACACCACAGGGAGGACGCCCCTTCGATGATGTAGCCGTCAAACTTGACAACACCTGTCTGGTCCACAGGTATGTTGTACGTCTCAAGGATGAACCTCACCACCTGGCAAAACATATGGCAACCTTTTAACACCACACCGCACCACAATTATGTACATTTCCTCATCAAAATTAAATGACAGCTGTGTCTAATATAGATTACTTGAATTTTACAGTGTACAGGTAGTAGTAGTCAGGTACATGGGTTTAGGTACAGGTCCAGACCTGTCAGGACCTAACTGATGGGGGTTGTGGTATAATTTCCTTGGAGGCATGTTGGCCCTGAAGGCCAGGAAACAGCACACAGGCTAGACCAGAGTGTAGTGTTTGCTGCAAAATACACATGTACACCCTGTTGATAGTATTATTGAATTTGAACAACATTGACCTGTACTTAGCTTGTTAAGAGCACAAATGTACAATAAAGGTCTTTCATTCATTCAACTATTATTTGTGTGCACTACCACCTGCCACACTAGCTGCACCTCCTTTCCCACAAGACACAATGTGTCATGAGGCATTTTGTCCTGTGTTATGTTGAAGTAGAAACATTGCTCAATCCCAAAAATTGTTGTTCTGTCTCAAGATTTCTGTTGCAAGATAATTAGATTTGTGATTGTAATGATTGCCTGTATGCTATGCCATTGTGAACATGATAACCAGGTTGGAATCTGCACAGCAGCTTAAGAGATTTTTTATTATATTATCATATTTAAGCACAGTTTGGCTATTGCTTAGGCAGTAAGGTGAAGGTTAGTTACTATGAAGCAAACAGCAATATCTCAAACAGATGATGAATGGTTTGTATGGACGAAATAATATGACAACAGCTGTAGAAGCTTCTTCACGCGCTTGTCTTCCAAGGAATTCAGTAAACAAGTCTGTTATTCAGCTAATCCCCTGGAACCTTCTACCAGCGGCTTCTGTTTATCCACGTGGACTTGGCACTGGTCCACTGGTCCTTGGTGCCATATATCGTATTACATTATTATAGGGTTGTCATACTTGTCGACAAGGCTATCTCATCGCCCTTGTGAGCCATCTGTGGTAACCGTCAACTCTTTAATAATTGTTTTAATATAGTCTACAGAAAATCTTATGATCAAAGTCAACTCTTTTGGGTATTATTATTTTGAAGAAATGCAAATGTGTACAATGTACATGTAACAACACTATGTCCTCATCTTGTTGTTAATACTGTGGATCATAAAGTATTCGCAACTTGGCAGTTTTGCAGAGAGTTTATGGTCCTAGATTTTTGCAGTGAGCTTTTAGGCCTTGAATTGAAATGAATTTAATGAATCTCTGGCATCTCACATCCTCACATTATGATTAAATTATGAGTAAATAATAAACATATCAATGATAAACCTTAATGATTAACCATAATTTGTCACTTTCAAAGTAGCCAATAGAGGACAATTGAGTAGAAATGTCATCATGCAAACTAAAAAGATTAATAAATAAATGGTAAACAGTATATGCTAATTATATCTTAATTTGATAATATCTTCTTATTCTTGTAGTCATGGTACTAATTTGTAGTTTCCTATCTCCATTAAAATTTGGACGTCACTGGCCTTGGGTCTTATAAGATCTTATAATGGACCTTGGACTTCTAGAACAGTTACAAAACATTTCTACAAAATTGTTGTAACTATATAGTAACTCCATTGCGATCCAAACGAGACTGTAGAGTTGTAACGTACCTTGCAGTGGCCGTTCTTCGCGGCGATGACTAGCGGCGGCGCGGCCTGTCCTTGAGAATCCTCCGTCACATGTGTCAGAAGTTCACGGGCCTCTTCCGTCGTCTTGTTGTGCAACAGTGCAGCAAGTGTCAAAACCTTTCCCTCGCTAGCTGCGTTAAACACAGCCAAGTACGGCAACTCCATTTTCTCTCTGTCGACTTCCTGCGCCATCTAAGCGAAGGTTTCGACAGCCTTTAGCTTGGGCCGTCTTCCAGAGCTGTTGCTATCTGCCAAAAAACATGGCGATTCTCAAAATTTTTCTTTTGGTGGAACGCATTTAAACGTGTCTACCGATGACGTAAATGTCGCCCATGATATTTGGTAACAATGACTAATTCATCGCCAATGATAAAAAATAGTAAACAATTTTGATATTCTTGGCAAACAGAAACAGAAATAGCCATTTGGACGGCGGACGTGACTTGGGAGTTATTTTTGTTTGCGTGTCCTTGCTGTCAGAGGGAAAACACCCCCTCACGAAATGACGTTTTTCTGACCAATGGTAGCGTGTTATGAAAACGAGGCTACAAGAGGGAATCACCTGATCGCCTAGCCTTGAAGTTTTCAACCTTTGCACTTCTAACTCTACTCTTCCCCCACTGTCATAGAGTCTTGTATCAAGATCTGTATGAAGAGCACGCCCCAGCAACAGTTCTGCTAAGCGCTACAAAATTGTCCTTTTCCCCTTGGCTGACAGGAACACGGGCTGTCCATCATGAGCGTAGCAGCGCGGAAACGTGCCAACAAAGTCCAAAGTTCGAGGTAAAAATATGGGGGGGGGGGGTACTCTAAAACCGCTACAATCTATCTACTCTACTCTACTTTAATCGCGCTGTTACCTTACAGACATTTGCCAGTATTAAAAAGCTTCTACTTCCATACTCGTCAATCAAGCATTGCATTCGCCGATCGACCACTTGGGAGGTTGAAAGAGCTGTCCGAGTTATAACGGACTCCGTTTACTGAATTATGCGTTTAATATGCTGAGGTCAAATTTGGAAAAGACAACATATCTATATCTACTTAGCTGGTGTAATAACTGCCCTTCGTAATAACACACCAGCCTTGCTTTTTAAGTTCATTTAGATTTTAATACCGGTACGTCCCGGTAATCAGCAGTCTATACATTCCATCAGGGACAAGGAGGACAGGGTTCACCCCTCCATCTCAGGCAGTCCAGCTAATCATGATGTGGTTCCCTTCCACCTTGACCTCTGGTTGACCTTGACACTTGAGAACTGGATATTGGATTTTGGTCGACCCATTGCCATGGTAACTATCAACAACACAACACAACTTTTGTAGTAAAATTACTAAAATATTGTTCTGTTGCACTGTGTACATGCATGCCCCCTAGCAACAACTTCAAGTACTTCATGCATGACATCTATAACTGTTACAGGTCCTAAGTTTTTGTAAGACTTGTCTCACTTCTTATGGTTCCAACTTTCTTCCCCATCTACACTGTCCATTATTGGGCTGAAAAAATTAATTAACTACATAAGGAAAATATCACACTCAGGCTACTTCCATAAATTTGTAAGGATAACTGAGGGCTCAAAATATGACCCACTGTCACCCACATATGCAGGTTTCTAGTGCAGGTAGTCTTGTATGGTTGAGATCAGTGTTAAATGTCTTAAATGTATTTACTTTTCACTTCAGCTGTGGGTTCCTTTGGAATGGTCGCCACTGAACCTGCCCAGTGTAGGGGACTACTTCCACATGGCCTACAATGTCATCACCCCATTCTGTCTTCTCAAGGTAAGGTAGCCTTAAATACAACAAGATTGTGTGTAGCTTGTGTTACAGAATTCAATCTCTCCCTGTCAGTGGCTGATTAGGCCTCCTTCCCTGACCAGTGGAAGGGCTGCTAGAAGCACGATGTAGGACAGGCTATTATACAGCAACATATTTTTACTCATCACGTTTGTTATGTTTACAAACTTCTATCAAGTTATATGAGTTACTGGTATTGTAAATTCATGTATTCGTAAACATACTGTGGCCAAGTTACAACTGAGAAGCTTCCAGGATCTGCATACATACCGGTACTGTACTAACCTGTAAGTCTATAGCCTATAGTCCTCCATTTGTTTATATGATTTAACAGGAATTCTTTGGCAATGCCTCAGGGCAGAGAAAGTTTAACTAAACTGTACATGTCAATCTTATCTACTTAAGCTATTGGAGAGGTGTCCACGCAAGCTTCCCCTGGGTTCATCAGTCATCTACCTGGCTATAATCTTCTTTGTGATGGGAGCCAGTCTTCACCTGGTGGGAGACTCCATCAACCATCGGCTCATCCACAGTGGTTATCAGAACCACCTGTCAGTCAGGGACAACCCCATCATGCAGAACCTACAGCCAAAGTCACTGGTAAGATTCAACGGCAGAACACTTGGGAAATACCTAAAATACTGAAATGGTCATAGTATAATTGTGATGATTACAGATTGCAAACATACTATACACCAACTCCAGTGTATTTTACTATTTAGCTGGACCGTTTTGCAAAACACACATCTACAATGTAGTTGCAAAATTTTATCGAGAGTTTGTGAACTCTCAGTATCTTAATCAAATAGTTAGGTATCAATTTAAAACATTTGTCCGGTGTACTTGTTATTCTTATTTTCAATATTCATCAATGAGCTCTCCTCTTTCTGAAAAAAAAGCAAGAATGAGTAATAAGCTTCCAACAGGTTTGTGAAATAGTATGACAAAGAGAAAATTGAATTTCTTTGGTGAAAATTGTTTTAAACCCAACACTTCCTTTCTGGACAGGTGGAGTCCTTTGAACTCCTGTACTTCTATGATGAATACCTTGGCCATCTCATGTGGTGAGTTATTCATGCAGAGCTATTCTGGCTGAGTTACTAGCACTCTAGCTGATCAGCAGACTTTACTCTTTCTTCATTTCTGTCCAACGAGGTACAAAAGCTTTGACCACACATACAAATGTAGTCCTTATAATGGATGACAAGGCATATGGGCTCATGTGTGCTATGTTATATTATCATGGCAATTATTATTATAACTGGCTTTGCCCCTGGATTATGGAGTTCTGTATTTTTTTCTAGGATGCATGCTAAGAGAATATCAGGAATATGACCTATATTTACACTGACAGATCTATCACAAGTGTACTGCCATATTATAACTGAAATGCTCACCATTGTACGTATGCATTGACTTGAACCTTAAGTGTGGTGTTGTCTATTCACATCACGATGATTTATAACTTTCCATACTTCTTGTTTGATTTTGGGAAGGTACATCCCATTTTTCCTGTGCTTGGTGCTGTACTTCGGAGGCTGTTTTGTTCCTGACACCAGGAGGGGCGGCAACATGCCTGTGTCTGCCTGGATCCTCACTGTTGTCAGTGCTATCTATAACTGGTAAGTATTTGTACATGTACACTTTTACACACATATCAGTCGAGACTTAGGATTCTCCATAAACAAAAGGGCTGCAGACCTACATTTGTGAACATAGGATAATGGACAGGTACCAGTACAGAGGTTTAGATACAGGTCTGGACCAGTACATGTGTATGTGTAGCTGTAATTTCAGTGATGACCTCAAATCAAAGATGGCACTGGTTTCAACTCCTATATATGCAAACTATTCATCTATGAGATAATACTTGCTAGGACCTGGCTATAATTTTCTTTATGATGGAGGCCAAACTTCATCTGTTGGAAACTCAGTCAGCAAATCTTTTGTTTTGCAGGTACCTTGTAACAGAAGGACAGATCTTCCCTCTGTTCCTTGTGTCATACACAGTGATGCTGCTGATAGTTTGGTATAACAGAAAGTATAGGGAGGAGCCAGACGTCAATGGTTACTTCATGCTGTACAGTTTTGGTCTGACCCTGTTCCTGGTGGTGACATGGGTGGGTTATCTGTGGAATGACCAGGCCTTACGGGTCCGGTACCCAGGTCTCATCTATGTACCCGAGCCTTGGGCATACTATTCACTGTACATGGCAGGGAGATAGCAGATAGGTGAACAAAAATAATGTCATGTAGTTTCATCAATAAAATAAAATAGTAAAATAAATAAAAGGTAAATCAATTTAAATTATTACATACTGGGCTGTTAGCTATATAACAGTTACACCAAAGGGTTTAGTCTGTCAATGTTTTGGTAACCCTCATGTCATAATAACCAGTACAAATGACCTATTTCAAATTTGTTGTGAAATAAGATAAACATTTGGTAAAAAACAGTTTACCAGCAAGCAACCAACCATATCCAACCTCAGTAAAAAAAAACTACACAGACTCCAATCTTGCAATACTGTGCATTCAAGAATCATTTTATTACATTCTTATAGCAGAACATTTTTATCTTTACATTAGCATATTCTTTACATATCTTAGTACAAAAGGGCACTTAGAATAGTACACAGACACCAGTCTGGTTCAAGAGTTCTAACAAAAACATCATAGAATGAACTTGAGACCAGTTGAATACCAAGATTTGCCACTAGATTGCACCAACAGCTTAAGTAAGATGCACTCGATACACACTCACCTTGGCACTTTAGTACTGACAATAAAGCTGTCATCATTGCATCATCTACACAAACAACATAAAAGGATCACATTTACTTTTCCTCTACATACATGTATATCTTTCAGAGGCAATCTATATAATAATATTGTAGACAGTGGGAAAGCTGGCAACTGAACCATACAGCACTATTATATCATGGTACTTGTCATATACATTCATAGTACCATTAACCAAATATGGCAGCAATATACTCATGTCTACTATTAGTTACACTATATTGAGCTCTGGACAATTTACAATATTTTTTTTCACTCACATTTGAGTGGTACACTTTTGAGTGACCAACAAGTAATCCTTTAACACATAGCACCTAAATTTTGCAATTACCAACATAAACATGATGCCACGCAGCACCCTTAGACAGCTACAGGTTAAATCAAACACCTACAATTTTCTTGGATGGCAATTAGACTGAACCACTCTAATGCAAAGGGTGGCAAGGTCTGGTCCTAGGTGTACGTGTGCATGCACGGCCATTATAATTTCTATAAACATACAATATCTTCCACTATATGATGAAAGTCATATATTTTTCTAACAGTTCCTCTACAATATACCGGTAAGCCTTAACAGCTAGCAAATTATACAAAAATATCTTGAAAACACAGAAAGGACACAACCTTGTACAACCCCCTGGACCAAAAATTGTTACCCATACCAAAGGTATCAAAATGTAGGAATTTAGAAAAGCTTCTCCAAACTATCTTTGTTACAAACTGGTCTTTGTGCTGTTGTTTAAGTCTATAGGCTCTATCATACCAAAGAGAACAGACAAAGAGTGCAACAGAACATAAACATCATAAACATAAACAAGAACAACCAAACAATTTTTGATCATCTTCAGAATCAACAGCTACTTGGCACACCTGTCTTACAGGTTCCATGTTACACTGGAAGTAACAGATGCTGGAATTCAAGTCTTCAACCCATCTAAATGTGTGTTCCTTCTACCATAGAATCATATACAATTAAAATGCTGGATATCAATACTTATTCCCAAACTACACAGTCATGTATTTGTATGCTGAGCTCAACAAACATGCAGTTTTCCTTGAGTAAGTAGCTTGATGAGAGAGGCAACTGACATGTTATTACACTAACATGTAGAAACAAGTTACATTGTCTCAGGTAACAATCACAAATGTCAATGTTAAAGCACGGTGTACAGTCAGTGTGTAATCAATAGCACATGCTCCCAATAGTTGTACATATGCACTAGCAAACTGAATTTGTCATGTACATGTACAAGTACATGTATGTTGTGATCTATACTTAATTCACAAGTCCTTAATATTGTAACTGTCCAAGATTTACATTCTTAACCTTCCAACCTTTGTACCTGCTTCAAATTCTAAACAGGCTCAATCCTACAGGACTAAAAGTGGTCAATTATAATATGACAATCGTAAAATCATAAGTCAACCAAACTGGGTTCTGTTTTAAAGTGATAACTAACTGTTTTGAAATGGAATGTATCAAAATGGCCTTTTCAGCCACAAGTACGTGTATGACACATGATATTGCTAACATCAACAAAAAAAATTGGTATTTTTTCTAAATTTGGCAGCTTTCTTCACCAAAGACTACATTGTAGGTCTTCAAGGTTTGTTTCACAACATTATGCAAAAACAGACCCTCTATTCAATGAAATGAACTACATGTATGCCTGTGGTGTCTCCTCCTACATGTAGTGAACTAGCTACATCATCAACAGAACATGGCACTGAGTTGTAACTCAATGTAAAAGAGCTAAACAAAGACAAGTTTTAATCTAGTCTTACACATAAATTGCTTCACTTTCTATGAAGATTTTCCCCTCGGTGACGTGCATCTCCCCCCCGGGGCCGACTGCCTCCTCCCGCGCCCATCTCCACACTGGCGGGGACGTGATCATCAGTTCTTCCTCCGACCGTGAGAGGGAGCGTGAGCTTGCCAGGCTGCTCCGTTTGGACGGGGCTGGGCGCCGGAATACCTTACTGCTGTACCGCTCTGGACGCTGCCGCCGCGGTCCCGTCGATCGTAGTTTGGTGAAGTGCACAAGACCTTGGGGAGGACTCACTGAGGAGAGCAGTGCATGCATGCAAAGAAACAATATGAACTAAAAGGGAGGGAGACAAGCGGAAACCTTTACACCAACCAAAAAACGGGGGAGCAACTCGGAAGAGTGGTAAGTAAACACTGCAGAAACGTCATGCCAACAAGACAAGGAACACAGTTAGGAGCCACTCAAGAGGAGGAATGTCCAGAGAGACCCACTACCAATATGCAACAAAGATAACAAAGGGGGAGGGTAAAAATCAAGAGAAAACGTGTTAGTCTTCAATCATTCATATTACTTTATAAAAGTATTAATTACATAAGTGGAATATAACAGTCATCAACTTTAAGACAACTGTAAGATACTGATGTTACCTTTGGTTTCAATTTATCACTGTTGTCACTTGATTGGTTAATTAGATTGCTTGATTAGATTGAACATGCTCTTATGGTTTAGCAGAGTAAACATGAACTATAGCCAAATGCAAAAAAATGTCAGTCATGTACAGTTTTTGTATTAGTCACAACTCAATTATGTTCATGCAGTAGGGCAATGCACTTACAGCTTAAGCACATCTACAAATGTAGGTTATATTGATTTTGGTCTCTGAGTTAATAAGTTTTGGATATCCTTGTTGTTGCATGCTACTTATTGCTCCTGCAAAGCCTTTGGGCAATGAGACAATCAAAGTACTTTTATCAATGCCATTATTTTCTGTCCTCTGCCAAATCAATGCATCAACAACAACTGTCAGATTCATTTTGTCAGTGTACATTGGAAAAATTGAGAAGGGTTGAAGGTGGAGGTAGTTTACCTGGCAGGTCAAATGTCACGGCGTATTCCTCATTCCCGGTGTCCAGTTCGCTGAGGCTGAAGTCGTGTGACAGCTGGTCATCAGAACTCAGGTTGTCATCATCTGAGCTGCCGTGTCGCAGCTCCAGACAGGGGAGCTGAGCTGTCAACTGTTCCCTGAGAGAGAAAAAGTATCGAATGTAGCAACAACACAAAACTGTATTGAACACAGCAATGTTAGTCTTATATGGGCAGTCCTCATTCTTGACTAACATCGTACCTAATGACGTCGTAAAAATCCTACCCAACATTGAAAACCAGAACTGCATGTTCAGTGAAAGGAGTTTAATACTTGGGGATTACTCTGTGAGGTACATGTACATTATCTGGTGCTTACTTCTCATCCTGTAGTGATCTGATGTTCTGTTCCAGCACATGAATCTGTACCTCCCCATTCTCCACCACGTCTATGTCATCAGTCACGTCCTCCAAGTCATCCTCCTCTATAGTCGCATGTGGAGCCTGTAGGTTATGCTGAAAAATTCAACAAAATATTGTTACAAACCTTGCCTTCCAGTGACTAAAGCAAGGCCCTAGCAGCACTTCTAATGATTAATCCTCTAGGCTCTTGATGGTCAATACCTGTATGCTGGGGCAACCAGGCCCTCCTAATATAATCAATACATGTATCATAAATATAATACATTACATTGTAAGAATTCTCATTACATGTAGATTTAAGAGTTACTGTAATATGCTTCGTCAGTTTTTAATATCTGTCAAGACTCAAAGTAACTAAACCAATGGATGTTATTATAAGGGCCATTCTCCACCAGACAATTTCCTGTTCAGGTATACATGTAAAAGAGAAGAAAACAACAAAGAGGTTCACTGACCTCTCCTACATGTACTACAAAGAAACTGTGCTTTTCAGTAAACAGAATTCTTCAGATCTTCGAATTTTACTTTATTGTTTACCGTGTACTGTACCATCAAAGGTAGTTACTGGGTAAAGAAATAAACGATTCTGCTTGTGGGGCCTTGACCTTGAGTAGGGAGGGATGACTAACTAGGTGACCGACTCACCATGGATCTGCGCAGAGTTGTGAGACGTTTGCAAGCCGAAATCTCAGCAGACTCCAAGGTGTTGATGTCTGTCAGTGTGGAACGCATCTTCTTCAGCTGTTCACTGATGACCAGCTCCAAACACCTGTATTCAAACAATGGAATAGAATTTGTGAATCATTATACAGATGCTTGATTACAATGGACATGTATACAGAATTAAATGTAGATGCTAGATTACAATGGACATGGTTGAAAAGACCCACCAGCAACCTGCAATTTGCAGAAATTTCAACTATATATATCAATACTAATAACTTGCAATTTGCATGCTACAAAATTTTGGATTCAGTGGTATGAATTACAAGTCACCCAAGCAGTACCTTCACAAAATAAACTCATATAGTAACCCCAAAAGAGATTAAGTGTAAAATTTAGTACATGTACTTTCTAGCATTTCACACAAATGGCCTACTTTCGTATCATAAACTGTAAGAATGAACCAAAGGAAGAAGACTGCGTATTAATCAAATCCCTTGAAGGCCACTTTCTTACATTGTTGTTTTGGAGATGTGCTGCATGCTTTCTAGAGGTGACAGCTCTTTGTTGGTCTGTAGGATACATGGAGTGAAGACAATAGCCAGGCTGTTGGGCGTCATCAGGTTGGAGTCCTCGTGGTAGGCAACCCTGCAAGTAAATAAAATAAGAAGAGTTAAGCAGTCATCTTCAAGTGAGGTGAAGCTGTGGAATGTCATTAAGGTTATATAATTTCTAGTAGGAAGGAAAGTTTTCTTATTAGGTAGTGACTCTTTCAAAGTTTGTATCTAAATTTTGGGTTGTGCTGTTAGATATGTATTACCTGTACTGTAAATCTAAAAATGTTGGAAGTGTTTTTTTTTGTCACTGTTTCCGTGGTGACCTCTCCACTGCAAAATCATTACAAGATGCATTTCCATTTTTGCAGAATAGTTTCAACCTGAATTAAGTCCCTGCCAAAAGAAATAAAATTTACGGTAAGCAACTCAAACTGCTATGTGGTACCTTGCCAAGTGGAACACCAGTCTCTCAAAGGTATCGTGGTTCGGCTTGGGGAGTCTGTCGATGATGTCATAGATGGCACGGATGGTCTCACTTCTGGCCTCTTCTGTCATCTCTGTAACAATAACACAATCAGGTTTAGGCTTTGTCTCCACCCTTCTGTGATAAGACTTCTCTCTTTGCCATCCTCATACATGTATAAGTGGTAAACTATGGATGAAACCTATATTTCTTACAGGGAAAGGATGACATCTACTACAAACAATGTTTGAATAAACCACTGAATGTGAAATTCTTTTGAATTGTAGACACATGGAGCAAAATGCATATTTCAGAAAAAATATTCTGGCAACAGTGACAGTTATTGTGAATGACATACCCTACATGTGTATCTCCAACTCTAGTACAATAGAGACTAAATACTCACCAGGTGTGTTGGTATCTTTATCCCTTGCTGTCTTCTTTACTATAGATGCCAAGAATAAGAGAGTATTATAAGACTTTGCAGACAACACCACCCTGTGACAATATACCTAGTATACTCATATTTGATGGATCTTTATTTTGGTATGTGGTTAGGACCATTAGGTATTGGCAAATGAAGTGTAAGCCTCCTATTGACTCACTATGGTACTGCAGTGGGACTTCTGGTTTCAAAAATTTGACACTGCATGTTCTGAACATGCTGTAGTCATGACTTGGGCATGAGAGGAAGTGGTACAGGATTTGGACCCTCTATAACAGCTTTTAATAAACTTTTAATAAGGCAATTTTTAGATAAACTTTGGAAAAGGGTAAATCAGCAGGGAGTTGATGGATTCCTTTTCTCCATCCAAGAAACCTCAGCTGACTACCTACGACTGGCTCTGAAATAGAATGTCTTCTGGATAAGGCATATCTTATTTGGGGCAAATGGTTGCAGCTGTCTGCAATATTATCTACAGCACACAAATCATTGCCTACATACACACAAAAATTACTTCTATTTCCAGGATGACTTTACTTGCAAAAATAATAATATCCAAACTGAATAATTTACACCTTTGTTAGCAGCCTACATGAAATTTCCTTTCAAAACGTAATTGTTTACTTCTGATGCAGAGGCTATCAAACCTCTTGTTATTTTGGGTGGCACAACAGAGCAATATTTACAGAGAAGATATTTGAAATATTCCCTTGTTTTTTCATATAAAAGCTCCAGCATTTGAATATTTATACCATATATTTATACACACTAGGTTTGGTCTCAACCACTGAGAAACTAAAACACTAAATGTTGCTATGTCTTACATATGTCCAAGATCTTTTGACCATGTCTGTTGTGAACAAAGGTGTGTTGTGAAATTTTGCTATTTCAAGCAAAGACTGTAACTATATAACTGAATCAATGGTACACAGATGCTTGACAAGCACCCCTCCTTTTCTTTCAACATGGACTAGCCCAAACAATATTTGATTAGTCTGGTTGCCTCCTTCCTTCCCAGAGAGTTGGATGGCAAAGAACATTGCCATCATGACTCCTACATGCACCTTTCTGTTTGCTGTGTGCTTGAGTATGGGTACTGCTGGGTGGGCACTGCCCTTTGACTGGTACATGTAAGTACTATCAGATTGTCTTGCTTCTTTCTACTAGTATGTTAAGTAATTTACTCAACAGAAAAAAGATCTTGAAAATGTTTGCAGTGGTTTCAAATTTGTTTCCATTGTACATTGTAAATACATGTGAATACAGAATTGCTTCAACTGTCTTTTCACCTCTTACGGCGAAATTAAGTTGCAGTACAAAAACATCTGAATTTGCAGTATGCCACACATTAATGGATATTTTTCTGTCCTGTATAGGGGCTTCTCTGTTCCTGACCTGTTCCCGAGACCAGAGCCTCCGTGCAACAAGGAGTGTTCTTGTTCAGATGAAAAGATTGACTGCAACGGAAGGGGTTTCACCACGGTGCCTGAGCTGACAACCAAGCAGTACATGCACTACCAAACCTGGCTTGATGAGATTGACGTCAGCTACAATCAGATCACACGGATTCTTGACTCCGACTTGAGGGTAAGACATTTATGATGTGTCCTTCTGTCTTTGAAGATATACATGATTTGCACAAGCCAACATTGAGCTAGCTACATGCTTTTTAAGATAAGATTTACATAGTATTACATTGTTTGGTGGGCTTGCTGCACCTGTTGGCCACACCAGAGCCAGGATTACCGCATGATTGAAAATAGGTCAATTTGACATGATTCATTTGAACAGCGACAACAGTGCTCTTTTGATGATATTCCATCTTTGATGGTGTTCTTTTGACAGCATTTTCTAGCTTGTAAAAGTCAATTGCCAGTTCAGAAAACAATGGAAATCATGGTCTGTTGAACAGGTAGAGAATATCAACAATACCATTTTTGATGAAAAACAGCAAGGCACACAGTGTAGACCTCTCACAATGTGATAAGTGCCAACATGTTTCAAGGGAAATGATACATGGCAAATGAAACTTGTACCTATATAATATAAAGCACCTTTAAAAATATTATCAATGACTTTTCTATGAACCATATTCTGTTTGTACATGTAACAGTACTGTAAAACTTACATATCCACAAACATGCTATATCAAATTAATGTTAAGAACAAACTCTAAATATCATTTATTTTGCTTTACAACTGCCATTTTTAATAATTCCAGACATGGAAGCCAATATCCTTTACCAAAATCAAGTTCAACAACAACCAGATTGTCCAGATCGAGGCCAGCGTCTTCACAATCTTTCATCGCAGTGAGCGTCTCTCCCTGGCCAACAACATGCTGACTACCTTCCCCTGGACGGCTCTCAAGGCGTCTTCCTTCCTCACCAGCCTGGATCTGAAGAACAACATGCTCGCCTCGGCTCCCAACAGTGCCCTGCGGGGTCAGCGACAGTTGAGGGAGTTCAACATCCGGAACAACCGCTTCACCGCGCTGCCGACCAGCTTCTTCCGCTACAACAAACAGCTGCAGAAGGTGTACCTGGGAGGCAACCCATGGAGGTGTGACTGCAACAACAACTGGCTGCGTCAGTACATGGAGGAGAAGAAACATGTCGTCCAAGATGGAGAAACCATCATCTGTGACCAGCCCATCCATCTGACAGCGATGCTAGCCATGGCGCTCCCAAAGAGCACCTTTGAGTGTCTCCCACCGCACATCAACAAGGTCTCCCACTATCCGCAGGAGTTCAGCCTGACGGAGGGGCAGGCAGCCTTCATGACGTGCAACGCCAGTGGTGAGGAGCCCCTCACCGTCCAGTGGCTGGACCCACAGGAGAAACCAGTCACTACCAGGCGCTTCAGCGAAAGGGTGCAGGTGATGGGAGGGAAGGACGCACTCCTGCTGATGGTCAAGCACCTGAACATGGAAGACATGCCAGGCTACACCTGCAAGGCCTCCAACAGGGGCGGCTCCACCACCACCTTCGTTCCTCTCAACATCACCTGCACCTCGTCCTGTCCCAGGCCAATCTCAGCCCCAAAACCAACCCTGCTGGTCACGGCTCTGAAGGATGTAACATCCAACCAGGCTCAACTCACCTGGGCACCACAGAAAAGTCCTGATTGGTATCACCTGGTGTTTGGCAAGGCAGGTGAGAAGAAGAAGCAGAAGACGGCAGTTGTCAAGGCAAGCGAGGCTGGCTACACCCTGCAGGGCTTGGAGGCTGATACAAGCTACACCATCTGCATTGGAATGGTGGCTCATGTCTCCCCAGCTAACTGTCTGTCCTTCCAAACAAAGCCAGCCACCAATGGGAAGAAAGAAGAGAAGCAAGCTTCGTCCTCCAGTGTCAATCTTCCAGGGGCTATCATTGGAGGAACAGCTGCCGTTAGCTTTCCATTTGTCATCTTCAGCCTGGTCTGCCTCTACCTGAAACATCGCAGAGACAGAGATGCTGCCATTGTGGCCGCTGCAGCGGCTGCCCAGCTCCAGCAGAGTGCCATGCTGTGGCACACCAACAGGAAGATGACCTCACCACACCAGGGAGAGATGAACGACTACTTCACCCGTTCTGACATGCACGGCCGCAACCAAGCTCCGCTGGGTAACGCTCACAAGCACGCACAGCCCATTCCCAGCCAAGGGATGGAGCAGCACCACCACGGCTACAAACCAAACATCCCTCCCAACGACCTCGGCCACTGGAAGATGAACCAAAACAACCTGACCCCGATGAACCCACCACAGGCCATCTACGAGGAAGCCTGCCCCGTGATCAGAGGCAACGCCCCCCCACCCCCCATCCCCAGGGATGTCAACATCTCCATGGCAACTGAAGACATCTACGGCACGGCTTAGTGACGGTCCAATCAGGTCAAAAGTCAAGGAAAGCCAAGTGATGAGAAAAGTCAATGTTACCAGTTTTTTGAGTGAGCCCCTCTCTTTTGTAAATTAACACCTATGCTGTTCCCAGAATGAAGAGAAGCATGAGAAACTACATCACAGCCTGGGAACTCAATCATTGAATGAACATCACAAAATACTTCCCCCTGTCCATAGTACTGAAACAATGATCTCACAACACTGTCCCTGTCCATGGTACTGAAACAATGATCTCACAACACTGTGCCTGTCCATGGTACTGAAACAATGATCTCACAACACTGTGCCTGTCCATGGTACTGAAACAATGATCTCACAACACTGTGCCTGTCCATGGTACTGAAACAATGATCTCAAAACACTGTGCCTGTCCATGGTACTGAAACAATGATCTCACAGCACTGTCCCTGGTACTTAAACACCAATCTCATAACACTCCCTGTCCATGGCACTGAAACAATTATCTCATAATACTGCTCCTGTCTGTGGTACAAAATAATAATACTGACATAACATCATACAATGTTGTCCCTCTTTTGTTATACCATACTGCTCAGTCCCTTGTTGTTACATGGTAGAGGTAGTGTGTTAAATGCACAAGGTAGTACTGGCTATTGAGTAATGAAAGTACCTGCCAGTTTTGAGACTCACAAAATGTACTTTAGTTGTAAGAGGTTTTGTTCATAGAAGTTACTTGATGAGATTTTGTAATTCAAAAAGCAAGAAATAGAGTTTGTACGCTTTACATAACTTGTGACAGAACACTAACAATACAATAATTAGCTAAGTAGTAAGGATTACACTGCATTTACATTACCAGTACTTTGCAATTTGTATGAAATGAAATTCTAAGAAGAGGAAGACAAATACTGGTAGTTGATGTACAACAATGCACAAATAATAATTTATTGTCAAAACTATATAACTCAATTTCCAGATAGTCATGTACATCAGTAAAAATCAATGCTGAGTACTAGATGTAAGAAGTGCTGTATGGTGTTTTACAAACTGTATCAATAAATCTGTGTTAGATTCAAACTTCACCGGTCTGTTTGAACTTTTTACATGCATGTAACTTATATGTACAGGTGAAATTATAAAATTGAGTCTTATTAAATGTGCCAGAAGAAATCAAGATGACTGAAAACTGCATTCTAACAGAAGTAACATGGGGGCTCAAACCTGTACCATTTCTTCTGAATCCCAAAAGTTATATGCAACCACAAAATCAAGACCATATCACATATACTATGTCCAGAACAGAAGATAAAAGCTGTAAGTTCCACTGCAGTATCAAACTACATGTAAGCTGATACTAGGACCAGAGACCTATCCACATACTGAATATCCCCTCAATCCATTGATAGCTTCTAAAAATTGCTTACAAAGGTGCACACACACACACACACACACACACACACACACACACACACACACACACACACACACACACACACACACACAACCATACCTCCTTCACAGAGTAATAGGCAATCTACTACTTCAGTTGGCAAAGTCTCACCTGTACATCTGAGAAAGTCGTCATATAGGGCGTAGGTCAGCAGAGGCTCAGCCATCTCTCGGAAGAACAGTTTCAGCACATTACAGACCACGTGGATGGGGTAAGCCTCCATGTCAACTGCCTCAACATCTGTCATAAGGAACAAGGTGTGGTTGAAAAAAAGCTCACGGGTCTTCCCAGTGCTCAGAAGGTGCAAGGCATCACACCAGAGGTGAAACAATCCTAGAAGGGTCTGGGGGCATGTTCACCAGGAATAATTTCGAAATCTTGACGCTCTGAAATGCTATTTCCTGCATTTTGAGGGGCAAATTTTGCTGGTGGACAAGAGTTGATTTAATGATATCTCTTTCCATATCCTTACATTACACATTTGTCTGTCAAAGAAGACGGATTGGGCAAAAGTCATGAGAGACAAAATTCCGTGAAATGACCGAAAGACGAATGCTGGCCAGATATCTGCTGCAAACTCTTAACTTTCCCTGTGCTTCAAAAAACTAAGATGAATTTCCAGTATGTTCTCCTACCTGCATTACACTCATCCCTCAACTGTTTAATCTTGGCTGCAGCGCCTGATTTTCTGTAGATGCCCACGGTGTACAATCCCTCCTTCTCCACAAAGCTGATGCACTTCTCTACAAGCACTGGAACCTTCCGCCCTTCTGGGAGAAGGGTGGAGATGTCTGCCCCAAAGTACTGGTCCTCATCAGAGCCAGAATTCTACACATGGGTAAGATGTAGTTTAGCCTGGAATCCATTCTATTCTACCTCCAGTTCACTTCTCTGTTGGCTTCCCTGCTGAATAAACTGACACTCACTGATAGAGGAACAACTGGCTTTGACTATTTGCCTAAAGCACTAAAGTGAGAGCTCTGATTGGCTGTGTCACAGTAAATGTTCTCTGTTCATGGTAATGTAACACTGCTTCCGAGAAATATTTCATGACGTAATAAGGGCTAGACATTCAAGTGGAGACGGGTGCCAGACTATTTAGCAGGGAAGCCATCAGAACTAAGCTAGAAGAAGATGGATACCAGCACGGCAGTTTGCAGTATAATGCAAAGATAACTAATGTCCAAATAGCACTTAGCTAATACAAGGTATATCTGAGGACTGAAATGGATGAATAGATGGACACTATAAAGCTATAAGAAACATCAGAAAGCTCCTTTGAAAATCCATAGAGGAAAGTCAATTTCCTCTGAAACAGTTGTTTATTCACCTTTATGGGGGCAGTATTTGAGTAAGTCAAGTAAGAATAGATAACTAGTTTTATACTCACTCTATTCTTTCTATATAAGAACCCCTTACAGAAATGTCCAGACTTCTGGTAGCACTTCTTGTGGCAGGCAAATTTGCACACTGTGAACAGATGTTAAGTATTCATCAACAATGCAGAATGTAAAGTTACAAGTGACAAATGAAGCAATACTGTTCCAACATGTCATGGCTGTCACACAATACTGTCCCTGTCCTTAGTACTGAAACAATGTCATTTAATACTGTCCCTGTCCATGGTACTGAAACAATGTCACACAACACTGTCCCTGTCCTTGGTACTGAAACGATCTCACGATACTGTCCCTGTCCTTGGTACTGAAATAACGTCATATAATACTGCCCTGTCCATGGTACTGTCCCTATCTGTTGTTACAGATGCAGATTGCTGTACCCATTTGTATATTGAACACTTAATTTTGGGATAACTATCACTAAAATCACTTATTTCTGGATGTGCACAACTTGAAATGTAAACTTTTTTATTCTACTATACTCTGCAACACCATATAACAGGCATGTAGGTCATATATGAATACTGATGAGGATAGGATGACACCTACATTGGCACAGCATGCCCTTTGACCCAGACTTGATGAGATTGGAGCACTGCTCACAGAACGTAGCAATGTTGAACTGGACTGTCTCGTATCTGTGTCCATTGAAAGACTGAAAAATACAAAATAGCAAACAGGCTGGTCAATATCATCTTCCTGCTTTTTGTAATATAATAAGTCACTGCACAAACATAGCATTTGAACTGGAAAGGTTCGATTGAGTGTCACCAATACATATGACACAATAAATACATCACATAGAAACAAAATGCAGTAATATGTACGTTACTGTTAAGCAAATAACACTCCTATAGTGTATGATTAGCTGATCAATGTATAAGGTAACAGTCTAAAATGACTGCTGAAGGAAAATGTAGCATACTTAGAGTACATATACTTACAAATGAATCGTCCTTTTTCCTCCTCTTGTAGCGAACAGGACTCGTCTGAAAATTGAAATGACACTTGTAATAGATGTATTGTACAAATTATCCTTGTAGAAATGTCACAATAAATATTGGATAGATTTGCATTTTTTGACAGACACTTGCTAATCTCTTAATGCAAACATCATGGATTCACTCACACTCACGGTCATTCACAGTTGAAAGTTCAATCAATTTAAAACAAACCTTCTCTAATAAAAACATCTGCTTACTTATACCAGTGATCTAGCCCCTGCTGTAGGGCTTGTACATGTACAACTGTGTGGTTCAAGGGTTATAGAAACGTAGGAGGATGAGCACTGTCCTAAGCATCAAAAGGTGTGGGGAGGACCTTAACTAACACTAACAGTAACTTAACTAACCGTAATGTACCCTAGAAACAACAAAGAGAGCTATCTAATGTCTACCTTATTGACTTGCTTCTCCCCAGGGTTGTAGTTCCTGACAAACTCGTCCAGGAACCCCCTGAAGGCGTTGATCCCCAGGGTGACCGGGAATTTGGCACTGGTCTTCTCTTTACTGACGACGTTCTCCAGTACCTTCTCAAACTTGGAGATCAGGTCCTTGTAGCGCAGGGTCACCTCTTCGTTAGTCTAGAATACAGTACATTACATGTACACATGTGGTGTTGATTTCATAACAGTTACAATAGTGGAGGTCCCAGGTTCAATTCCTGGTTAGACAATGTGTCCTTGGGAAAGGAACATTACAACTTTCCTCACCCCAACCAAGTGTAACTGGGCTGACTTTTGTTTGGGGAGGTAAAGGAGAGGTATGGGCTCAACCTTATCATACAATGTCCAAGACACAGTGGATCAACCACCTACAGTTAACATACATGTACATTGTAATGCCCCAATAGCCTCTGGAGCTATAAATGGGACCCTTACCTTTTCACCTTTACCTATTCACCCCAAGTCATCAGTACTTTACTTTACTTTATCAAAAACTCACCATGAAATAAACAATAGTTACAACAGTCTGGGGGTCAAGAATCTCCTCTGTATGCATGCTTTTTAAAATGTACATGTAGGTCTTACAGGTAGTTACTAGTGTAGTTGCTTTAGAACTAAGACATTAGCCAAGAATACCAAGAATGATATTAAAATCCACTCTACAGGCTAGGTACATGTACAATGTACCTGAAACTGTATTACTAGCAACTAATAAAATCACAAGAGGAGTAACTCACTGATATTGCAGCAGAATATGTGGTGATGAGGTCACTGTGATACTCCCTCATGGCCTTCTTAAACACAACATCCACAATCGTATCCCTCCTCCCGTCATCTTGATTCATGTCATTGATCTACAAGTACAACATTAACAAACACTCAGTAAGTACACTGCACATTTTATTATCCAAAACAACTTGATTCCACAAGTTTCATCACCAATGCTGAACTATTACAACTTGATTCAAGGCTTTGCTGGAAGGACAGTTAAGGGAGTGGTGACAGCCAAAATTACTGTGAAATTACCATGGCAGTGGACACTAATGCCAGACAACAGCAGCAGTATACATCATATTTGCAAAGACAATATTTGGTACAAAGTAAGTCTATGTCAAATTTCATATATACAAGCAATGCTTCAGTTTAATATTAGTGCATTCCTCTTATGACAGACTTCAGCATCTATAGCTGACCTACCTTTTTCAGGAGGAATGCATCAATCTGCCTGAGGTCATAGGCATTACTGATGACGATGTTGGTCGGCACATTTTCCAGTGAAGCACCCTTCAGGTTCATCCCGGTGGCAGGGGTGGGGACCCGCTCGGTTTCAGCCACTGCTTTGGAGCGTTTCTTCTGTTTACTGCTCCCGCTGGGATAACACGTTAGGGCCTTCATGCAGCAGCGGTCGTGGAACACTTGGTTACAGACTGGTCAGAGGAGAGATCGACAATCAGACAATAAATAATATACAATGCAAAGTCAAACCTGTGGAAGTAAACACCTCTACATGAGGACCACCTGGCCAATGTCACCACTTTTTGGTGCTCCCTTCAAGTTCAATAATTCTTGCCATTGACACAAGCATTACGAATCCTGTCCATAGTGACCACCATACTGGACAGATGGCTACACATTACCCTGAGTAGTCTTCTTGGGAAAGTATACATTGTACCGTATGTACATGTACATGTATGTATCAGTGACAGGTTTTGACAATCAGCTATCAGTGTAGAAAGCCAGAGTACATGTACATGTATATCTCTGGTGAGAATCTACCCAGTGTATTATGGACAGGGGTATATTCCGGCCTAATACACAGGTATACATAACTTTATATTTGGGATTGATTTTAAATTCATAGCTGGGTCTCTAGAAACTTGTGATTCAATATTTAACAAGTTACTGGCCATAGTGTATTAACATCTTTAATCAATGAGAAATACAACTGAAACAAGGAAGGTAACTAAAGATATTTAACAAATCTAAATGGCGAATATACATTTGAATGATTTCCTAACACACATACATTTATGTGTATGACAATAGATACATATCAAAATGAAAGCTACCTCCCAAAAAGTGGTTAACCTACATGTACTACACAATTTACTTTGAACATTTGGGCATGTACAACGAACTGCAATCAAACTTTTAACGTCAATTAGCAGACTTGTAAGAAACGTAATAATTTATTCTAAATTGCATAAAAAGGACCATACACTCCATTTTGTATTTTAGAATATTCCAAAACGTGTTCTGCAATTAAGGCAGCATTTGTAACTCTCTCATCTGGACATGCACCCACCGTTGCACTTTGACCCCTCCTTCACTACATTCTTGCCACATGCACCACATTCAACAGCCTTGCTCAGGCTGGTCGTTTTCAAGTCGTGGTGTGGTGGCGGCGCGTTATCGTCAGCAGTTGGACAGAAAGGCGGCAGCACTGCCACTCCAACTTAGGGCACAAACGACAACAACAAACATGCAAGACAAATGACGTGACAATCAACAAAGCTGTCAAAAATTATGTTTGATAAACAAAATTAATGCTAATAACATATGGACGCAAAACACATGCTCGAGTAAAACTAATAAGAAACTGGAACAAAATATGAGAGGCGTAACTTACCATGCAAAAGATAGGAAGATACAGGACAAGAGTAATGACTTTGCTTTAAAAATAAATGCGCACATACATGAGACACTGAGCTTTAATGAAATTAGCAATTATGCTAATAAGCAAATGACAAGATGCTGCATTAATTCTTAGGCTTCTGTTTGCATGTGGCTGATGTCATGTATATTGTTGTACATGTATTACGAGCAAGCTAGCTTGCAGGGGTAGGAGACATAGCATGGGAAGAGAATGAGTGGTGCAGTGTGCTATAGTCAGCTACACGGTCACATGTCAGGACTTTCAGAAGCCAGCCAGCTGTCCAGGCTGACTCATGCTCTGTCTTCACTGCACAATGATTGGATCAGGGATAATCACATTATCAGCAATACCAAATATGGGTGGCCTGTGCACTCTTACTAGAATCATTTAGATTCTGTAACACAGGGGAGCTTGTCACTGGTTTGTCCTCTAATAAATTTGATATGAAATCAAACTTGAAAGGCACTTCAATAAGGATAGATCTTCCAGCACTCACCCATCCTACTTCTAAAAATACAGGGAAGTAGCCTCTCCATGTGACTTCAGCACTGCCCCATAGCTAAATGAAGGATGATCCAATGACTATGCAGTGTGGACAGAAAACTCTAGTCTACAGTCTTGAGTAAAAGCTAGCTGCAATATAATAGGCAGAAATCTGATGGCCTTACAGATCAACTAGAATAGCAGAAATGCGAGGAGAAAATGGAGCCAGGACAGATGGAAAATTTTCCTCTCATTACCAACTAATACTATGTAAAGGCCTATTTCATTAATGTCTATGGGATTTCCATTCATATGCTACCACATGAGCGAGACAGCATTTACTACATGCAAATCTGTTGCAGCTTCTTAATTCAATATCTATCTATCTACTACTCAAGGACATTGTATGTCCTTGATCTACTCTAGCCCACTACATTACTACATGATAATACATGCAGTTGTGTGCTGAGAAATCTAAATCATCAGAATTGTACAAATGTACATGTATGACCGGAGTATAAAGAAGCAAGACTACTGGTAGGTGTTCACAAATTCTCAACATTTTCAACTTCAGTGTGTACGAATTTGATAGATGTCTGACTGAGTGTGCAATCAATACCTCCAACACATGTAAAGAGAGATGTCCCCATACATCGCTTTTTGTCACTTGAGCAAACTGCAAAAGAAGAAACTCATCAAAAACACCTACTTGACTCTGGTGTCTTGAGGCTGTCCTCTTCATCTGAGGTCAGGTTAGATGGTTTCCTCTTCCTTGGGGCTAGAAACTTCTTCCTCAGCTTCTTAGTGATGGTCTGTATCTCTGAGGAGATGGTACTCGGGGAGGAGGTGGGGGTCTCCAGCAGGGGGGACTGCCCGCTGTCGATCTTGGCCTTCTTCTCAGACAGGACTCTCTCCAGGTTGGTGATGTTGTCCTCGGAGAGGTGGAGTTTGAGCGCAGCCTTGGTCTGGGTAGGAGAGGTCAGTCTGGGGGTGGACGATGAAGGTGACCCTAGGAGTCCAGCTTTGGGCTCTTCAGGCATCTCTGCTGCTAGAACCTGTACAGGGAGTTGAACCATGATGCAAATGTGTGTTTGGACTGGACAGTCAAATATCTTGAAAGCATTTACATGTATGTTTTGTACTGAGATTTAAAGTGTTATACATGTACATGCATGTGTATGCACAAAAGTCATGCTGTATTCATCTTGTCCTCATGCTATATACAGTAACAGTGTTTTCCCAACAACTGAAAGAATAGCTTGCTATAGACTATGGTAAATTTATCAAAATAAAACTCAAAAGCTGGAAACCATGGTGCAGTGTTTGGATGTAGTGGTCACATGAAATTAACATGATAAGTTCTACATAGTGTTGTCTCTCAAAAAATTTATGCATCACATATCATTTCCTAAAACTTTTCATAATCTGAGTAAAAAGTTGAAGACTTGTGACATACTGTTGTTGCTGGGAGAGAAGCACTTTTCCGGATGGCTCTGTTCATCAGTGGGGGCTCCTCAGGGGGAGATATTCTCTCCTCAAACTGTTTGGCTACATCTTTCACACTAGGAAAAATGTTCACAACATTAACAGTGGGTAGCCTGCAAATGGTACATGTATAGCAGGCCAGAATATACCCAACTGAAATATATCTCAGATTTTTACTAAATCGAAAACCTTCTATTTTTATTGGTGGAGAGAAAACCAAACTTTGTGTCTTGATTTGGTGTAAGTATGTATAAAATACTACATATACACAACCATTGTCTTGGTGGTGCAATAACCAATCACAGTTCAAATAGTTGCAAAAGGCAAAGTCTTAGATATGTACATGTAGCCTTATAAAAAATAATGTATAGGGGTGACTGTGGCGCAAAGATGGTTGGTTCAAAACATACAGCAAAACTACAATATAAGTACAAATGTATTTCAAACAAACTGTTCAAACTGTTATCAGGGTTAGATTCTGTAGCATGTTATAATGGGTGTTACAAGAAGACAGCAGTTAATATGACTATTGTGTGAATAGGGTTTACCACACACCATACCACAGTCAGTTCAGGGTTACAGAAATGTGATAACCACTTCAGATGGCAGGAAGTCTAACTACAGACCTGGAAGACAACCGTGGTCTGGGTTCTTGACTTTCCTCCGTAGATGCCAGTGAAGATATCACATGTTTGGAACTTGGTTTGGGCATGATAGGTGGCGGCTTCCTCTTGGGAGAGCCTGAGTTACTACTGCCCGAGGCCGAGGGCCTTCTTCTGTTGGGTGATGAAGTTATGTTAGTAAACAAGATTAATTGCCATGCAATCATCCTTTATCCTCACCCACATATTGTTATAATAATGTGAGATTCACATAGTACAAAAAGTAGGACAGTCACTTTTTTAGTCAAGAGTTAAATTTTGTACATGCTTGTGAGACATTGTTACTGCCCATCATTCTGTTGCTATTCAAAAGACTATCATGATAGAATGAGTCATACTTCAGGAGAGTTAAAGACCTTTATGTGTAGAAGTTACTTTTGTTTCTCATGCATTCATACGGCCGTGCTAACATTTCGATAGCCTAAATGTTAGTCTGCAACACTTCTCTGGACTCTCTCTATATACATGTATTCTATTCTAGCACAAATTCACTCCTCTGATCACACCTGAATGTTTGGCCCTTACATCTTCATTTTGGTACAAATTATTTCTGAGTGATTAAGCATCAGCATCTGATGCCCATGGATCACTGATTAATATACTGTATTCGTATTAAGATATTGATCATAATAACATTAAAGGCTAAAACTTTACTTATGGTTGTTAAGTACAGTACTCATTGGACATCAATGGAAATGCAGGAAACACACATGTACATTGTACAAAGATGACATTGAGTAAAAAGGGAATCGTGAATGTATGTTACATGAAATACAGAAAATCATACATATTATCACTATAATAGTTAGTAAAATTCTATTGCATAGCAGGATACTAACTCATTCTGTAGAGGTTTGTCTTCTTCAGCTTCAGCTTTTACTTCAGTTTCCCCAGGCTCCGCAGAAACAGGAGAAGCATCCCTGACAAAATAACAACAAATCAGACTTACAGAATACATTAAAGACAGTGATTGACTCTTTGGACACAAACAATGCCATGTATATGTCATACGTTGGTACAGATAGGCATCACGTAGCATTGCAAAACAAAGGTCACAACCACAAAACTGGTCTCACATGTACACCACAGAGAATGGAGGCAACTGAGCTGTGCAAGACTTAGTCAGAGAGCAACAACCAAACACAACACAAACTGACAAGGAGCTTTGATATCTCAATGACTGACACTATGATTCCTAGCAAAAAATTAGAAATGTCAAAATGCTGCATTTTTCTTTTGATGAAAAGACTTACTTGAGTACCTGAAAAATTGGTTGCAGATCGCGTTTACTAGTTGCTATTACATGTACAACTGGTACAAGACAGCGCCTTTTGATTGGTCACTAACTCCTATGAATCATGTTGATTAGTTGCTAAGTCTGACTGACAAACATATCGGTTACACAGTTATGATTATCTATCTAGTTTTCTTGGGGAAATGGGAACTCACTCGTCAATAAATGGTATGTTTTCTAGCTGCCCGTTGAAAGCAGAACCGGCACTTAAAGCATCTGCAGAACCCCTAGAAATACAACCAGTAGCATATGAGGGTGGTCAGATATAAGAGTGAGGCATAAGGCACATGTATGTTGGGGGAAAGATGTATGTGAGAGGGACACATGTATATTGTAGGGACACACCTACATGTATGCTGCCAGTGCACACTGTTTTGTAGGGATATACATACATGTATACTCATATGTTGCAGGGACACACGTTTTAGGGACGCCTACATGTATGTGAGAGGGACAGACATACGCTGTAGGGACACACTTTGTGGTAGCTACACACAAATGTTGTAGGGACACACATTTATGTTGTAGGGATACACGTATGTACACACTGTAGGGACACAATTATGTGATAGGAAGATGTATGCAATACTGTAGGGACACACGTGGGTTGTAGGGATACACGTAACAGGTTTGGTTCTGGATATGGGGAAGGATGGACATGTACGTTTTATTTTGTTAGTCACATTATTTTAGTGTGATTCTATCTAACGACATTTGGGTATTCAATAATGCTTAAAATAGTCAGTAGTTACTGTACAATTCTACGTATATCCTTATTCTACATGCCAGCAGTTAGCTGATAGGTAGGATGTCACGTGGACTTATAATTTTCTAAGATGATTTCCAGTTCCTTAAAAAAATGATCTAACTCAAATGATCTCAAGAATACATTTGATTTGTATATTATACTATGATAATCATCAGCATTTGCTAAGCACACTGAAACAGCACAGAACAGGGAGAACATAAACACAAACATAAAACTTTGTTAAAAGTCAGAGAAGCATAGAGTTATGAAGCGACAAACACATCACACAAAAAGATCTTTTCTTTTGGAACTTGCAACCTCTGATGTCTGATTTGAGATAAAATTGGGATAAAGGGATACATGTACAATTTAAGTCTTGTACCTTTTTGAGTATGGTCTCCTACTGTCTTGCTGTTTGTATTGTTTTGGTGTGCGTATATAACTGTGCAAGGCAGGATCGCCATAGGAGCGGTAGCCACGATTACGGGGTCTCAAGTCGTGGTGTCTAAGACTTTGAGGTTTGGGATTGTGGTACCCAAGACTATGATGGTGTCCTGTGCTGTGGTATCCTGGGATGTTGTGGTAACTGGCAGAGGGGCCAGTTCTGAAAGCAGCGACACATGTGCATGTACAGAGAGGTGAGAAAGACAGTCAAGCAGTGACAAAGATAGAGTAGTGAGACAGACGACAGTAAGCAAGTAAAGACATAGTACATGTATTGCAACACCACAGGAAAGCCCAAGCAACATTTACCCAGTTTGTTGATCAGTAAACTTGTTCCTACATGTACATATAGCCTGCTATCCATTCTACTCTATGTTCAGTGTTCTTCTCTAACTGCCTCTCCACAATTTATAGTCTGGCACCCATCCAAATTGAATGTTTGGCCTTTTAATATGTACCTGTACATCATTATTTTGGGAATCAAATATTCTTTAGAAGCAGTGTAACACAGTCTGAATATCAGAATGCCCGTTTGAACCCTGTTACCATGCCGTTACAGAGGTCCACGTGACTTGGAGCCAAAAAGAGCTCACAGATACATGTACATCTACATGTAAGCAAATGCCCATCAACAAGTGCCAGACTATTCTGCAGGGAAGCAATCAGAGGAGTGACTGGTGCGAGAATATACATGTATGATGGATATCAAGCAAACTTGTCGTGTACCAGGTAATAATACATGTTATCATCATAAAAATAGCAAAATGTTAATATCACATAATCTAATCAAGTACTAAGTGATTGTTTGTTCAACTAATAAATAGTATGTTACATGCAACATGCACAAACATGATGATGCATACATTGTTGTCAGATGTACATTTGTACATGTACAATGTATCTACATGTAACTAACATCTCAGGTCTTTAGAATACCTGTGTCATTGTATGTTTCCGGGCCGTTCCATGAAAAACTATGTAGGGCATGGGAGGCAGCCTCATGTATAATAATGTATAATTACATGTATATTATTCATAAAAATGTCTCCTGGTTTCCTGTCT
Source organism: Branchiostoma belcheri (assembly GCF_001625305.1). NCBI lineage: Eukaryota > Metazoa > Chordata > Leptocardii > Amphioxiformes > Branchiostomatidae > Branchiostoma > Branchiostoma belcheri. The sequence continues at coordinate 2,951,069 of NW_017803602.1, read as the reverse complement.
TCCTGGAACAGCCCGTAGGCATGCTTTTGCGGTTGTGGAAAAATAAAACAAGCAGACTGCTACATAGGAGAAGATGTGATTTTTAAGTTAAAGCGAGAAAAAAAGAAGAGAAAAGCAGGAAAGTATTTTTGTAATACCATGCACTTACTGCACTCCAACATAGCAAGACTGGGCTGCTCGTCTGGTGATTAAGCTGGCATCAGTCCGGACAAACAACACGGGGTTCATAGAGAAGGGCAGGGGGCTATGAAATGGGGGGTGATTGCATGAGGAGGAGGGAGGTGGAAGACAGGTAGGTGTATGGGTAGAGGAAGATGTATGTAGAGCAGGGCAAGAGGATGCAAAACATAAAAAAGCAGCATTTAGATTGAGGGAGAAGAGCAAAGATAGTAGCAAAAATGCTATGGAACGCAAAGTTGTTAACCAATCAAAAACAGGGTCAGAAATGGTAGGACGTGTGTATACATAACAGCTTCATGGAGACATTACCGTTAGAGTATTACTCTGTGGTTTGCATGCATAGGTTTGTTTTTTCTTTTTATATGTTCAGAGTGAAGACAACAGCAAAGGGGCTAGGGACCAGGGAGGGGGGAAACAGAACAAAATGGGACTAACATTAGTCCAAAAGAAAAGAACTTGGTGATATCAAAGGATGCAAGGGGAAGGGGGGAAAACAAAAGGTGAAGAAAAATTGACAACATTTGTGAGAGAGGTGGGCAAGTCACCTACCTGGGTGGTCTGTGGACTTCTGGAGATACCCGATACTTGGGACTTTCGAGTTTTCTCCTGAGAAGGGCAGGCACAAGGAGAGGAAAGACAGACCTTACCTCCCACTCTAGCACTTAGTAATCATCTACTGTATTGTGTACTGCTGCAAAGTGATATGAACTTAACTACATCCAAGTCAAGTAATTTTTTCCACAATGGCAGTATCATCAGAAAAAATACATGTATGATGAGCACAACATGACTCCTGTTCTACAAATAGAGATTGACATGGATGGCTCAAAAATCATTTCTGGGAATTGGTGCAATGGTGCGCAGAAAAAATTGTTAGCACAACAAAAGAGCACATGCCAGCAAAACCTAACCAACCTTACTGACTGCCTCTCTTTTCAGAACTTGAAAATGAAATTGTATAGCTACATGTAACTTCAAAATTTTCAAAGTGAAGAGATGAGGAGGATGGTACAACAACATGTACTCACTGTAACTGTGGAGAGATGGAACCATTGATGTGTGTGGGTGTCTGTATCTCAGATGCTGCTTCTGCTTTCTGTCGAGCCTTCTCTTCTTCCATTGCTTCTTGTGCCCTGTAATCCAGCAAGTACATGCATATTGGTACTGTGAGCCATAATGCAAGAATGCATTCATGCGTCACCCCTTCGTAAGAAATGTATTTAAGAAACTTCAGGCTGCCAACACTTTTATTTTATTTGTAGCTTGAACAACTCCATGGCAATTATTTTATCAAAATTACCCAGTTAAGTTTGACAAAATGGTGCGTCATATAAAATCCTATTTCTGTGTGGGTCTGACTTCTCTGCAATTACCATATTAGGATGAAGGTTGGTGGTAAGGCCTGAAGCAGTTCCAGAATATCAGAAACTGACTTATGAATATTGAATATTGTGCCCACTCCTGTGTCCATCCCAGCTGACTTCAATTGCTGAAGTGCTTGTAAAACAGCCCACACCTACTTGTAACAGATGACTTGACAGGGTTTGGAACATGTTGTTTTTTCAGTTACTATGTTTTGAAATTCAGGAAGATCACTTCCATGCCCATGTGAGGGGCTTAAAGTAAGTGGTATCTAGTAAACCTGTAGGTGGAATGAAAATGGACTATGGCACAGCTGCATAGCTAAATGTAACATTTTGCATAGGTACCAGTACCAGTCAATACCTGTACCAGTACAAAAAAAACTAAAAAAAAGTCAACCCATGGTTGTCAATGATGACAGAACCAGAAGGTTTCTTTGGACTTGCAGTATCTCATGCAAAGAACCTACTCTTAATTTATAAGAGGAACTTAAATCAAAGATGGCACAGTGCTAGTGCTTTAGTCTCTTGCCAGACTTGTTAGACTACAAAAGTTTTGTCTGCCAAACCTCCTCTTGGCCTCTTCCATCTCCTTCATGGCCTGCTCCTGAGCTCGTCTTTCCCGCCGCATCTCCCCACATTTCCGCCGTGCCCTGTGACCTCTCCACTGACTCTGGATAGAAATGGCCGCTCTCTTCTCCTGCTGTTGAGCCAGCAGCCTCCTCAGGGCAAGGCACGCTCGGATGTTCCTCTGGAAGGTAGAAGTCCGTCATCATCAGGGCTTGAAATACCATCTGCATATGCAGCTGGTACATTTCAGGTCAGTTACACTGTACAATTTCAAACATTCTGCACAACTTTGCAAAACTCAGCTAACTGCTTTGAGATCAAGTAACATTTATTTCTTTACTCAAAACTGCCTGTTAACAAGAGCATGAACAAGTGGTTGTGATTAAAGAATTTTGCTATTCAATCATTCACCAACCTGATGAAATTATTTACAGTTGCTTTGAGATCAGTTTCATCTTCGAATGTTGGCATGTGCTGACAAAGTAAATTAATTCAACAATCTCACCTGAATCTTGATGACTGATTCCTTCATCCTCAGGTACATCTTGCGCTGCAGCATGCCCCTCATCCACACCTGGATGACTCGTATTCTCCGCAGCACCTCCTCATGCAGCGCCTCCTGCAGCTTCAGTCGCTCACTCTCACGCAGGAACACCTGCACAGCAGGGCGGCAAGATGGGCACAGTTCTTGTAAAACATAGAAATTCTACAAAAGCTTAGTAAGCCTAGCTTACTTATCCTACAGCAAAAGCAAAAGCAAATAGCTGACATTAGTTTTAAGTTCACTGTGGTTGAAACAATACAGAATTTAAGCAGTAAGACACCTGTTAGTCATGTGAGCTCACCATGAAAACTATGAACTTAAAACCACAGCAAATATTTACAATGTACAAATTTAATGCATAAAGTTGTACAGAATTCTGAAACTGTCAATATCAAAATTCAGTATTCAAAGAGACTTCAATCATATGTTACATGTATGTACATAATACATACTATAGCGATCTGCCATCAAACCTTGATAGCTGAAGTACAAGCATGTTTAACCTTTACACAACAGGGAACAGCAGGTGATAAACAAGATAGTAAGTGATATTACGAATGAAAAAATATAGTTGTAAACATACGTATGTCATATATTCACAGCATGGAAGAATGACATGAAGATGGTACAAGTCCAATGTAAAAGATTACAGTCAGCAAGGTACGACATATTCCACTGACTGCTCACCTACCGTATCATCAAAAGGTATTAAAGACTCAGATGGCTTTCAGAATCATTGATTGAAACCGCAAGGCAAGATCAAACACTAGCAGATGATGTACAAAATGGAAGTGTGTGAGTAATTCAGTAATGCTGCTGTAATTGACAAACACTGATCAGGCTGAGCACCTGATTTTACACACAGGAAGTGGCAATGCCTGAAGTCTGAGACCAAATAAGGTGCTGCAGCACTTCAAAGGGTCGCTCAAGTCCACACCGGTCATACTTATGACGGTAAAAATAACCATGTGCGCGGGCGGAAATCATTGCCTTATCAGAATGGAAAACACATGCCATTTTATAGGAGGGATCAAAGTGTGTGGAGAGGCAACATGCGGTTAACAACGTGTTGTTGAACGAGTTACTATGCAGGGGAGTGTACAATAACTAGTGAAGGAGGGGGAAGGACAAAATTAAGGCTTGGGGGTTTGGCCGAGGAAATTCTTTTTCAGAATTGCTGTCCAACATTTTGGGAATTAGGAAACTACACCATACATCTTCTTCGGTATAGGAATTTTCCTTTGCCATCTGCATGTCAACACAACAGGCAAATAAACAAGATGTCCTCCAATATGGCTAACGGTACTCAATTTGCATAATTTGTACATAGTAATGCTTTTGTGTTGCATGTGTCATGAAACAACCATCCAACCTGCAATGAAGAAAGCAATAATACACATTTAAACGATACACTTCTATTTGTCTGAATAGCCTTTTATTATTATATGCAAATTTCCAGATTTGCAGGCCATTCCTATATTTACCTTGGACTCTCCCATCTGATAGTGTCTGTCATCCAGCTCCATAGAGTGGAGAAACTCAGCAATGTCCTCCTTAGTACTCTCTATACCCCTCTTCAGAAGCAGGGCATACTGTTGGGCAAATTCCTGACAAAACAAAACAAAAATACTTATTACTTCACAATCACTTTACCAACAAATAACAATCTTCAACAATTACAAGACGTGTTATAAAGTATTTTGAGTCCTAACATAAAATGCAAGAAAGCATTGAATACAAAAAAAAACAAAACCTTCACAAAACTAGAACATGCATCTATGAAAAAAATTGGACACACTTAACAGGTGAATTTCAAAGTAATAACCAATTGATCAATGAATGCACACACTTGGAATGTTAGCCGAACACTGTAGCCAGACTGCCGGATGCGAACTGTCTCCAACATCCCCGTGTATCTCAACTGTCGTAACACCAGCTGAGAGTCAAACTTGCAGGGAGCCTGAGAAAGAGATGGTTCACAGACTATCAACCAATGCTACCATACAGAAAATTTATCGCACTTGGTACATACTAAAACGTAAAAATGAACGTGTCATCAGTTGGCAAATGCATTTAATTTTAGTGTTGAAGTCAATCCTTTATTCAAGCAAAAGCAATGTCTGTCACTAACAGTTTCATTTATATTCTAGCAGCTTAGGATCATATCATAAAACTGAAGGAAAGAAATATTTGTGTTACCTTATCTGAGTTAGACTTGATACATCTGACAAAGAAAGGCTTGGCTTGGTTCAGAGTCTCCATCAACTTGCTAAGAGACACAGAGAACTGTGCGCTCACAGTGGCCGGCGCTTTTCTCAGCGTTGATGATGGCTTCCCCTCCCTTCGTACTATGGTCTTCACACTGCGCAAGTCCCGAAAGCACTACAAGAAAAAAGTACTTGCAGTTATCAAATATGGCTATCTTGTGCATGAAAATAATTGGAAAAAGCAACTGGAAGCACAGGGAAAATTTTAAAATTTAATGAAGTCAAAATACAGATTTTACCTTGTGGGGCCTGCCATGACGGAATGATTTGTTTTTCCTGAAAATGTCAACAATAAACAATTGTTGTGAACTATGTTTGGGACAAAAAAAAGAATTGAATTTCTGCAAACTATAATCTATACAATTTGACAGGTACATCTTCGGCTGACGTTTAGAGACATCTGCATCAGTTTCTGCAAAATGTGAGAGAACTGAAATAGAAATTTTCAGTTTGTCTTAAAGGTCTCAAGTATTAAAGTACATATACTCCCCCGGACTCCCCACAGACCTTTGCACGCATTTCATTGCATGCTGGGCACTATAGGTAGCTCAGGGGGATAAAGAATTATTACCATGACAACAAACTACATATGATGATGCACCACATTCATGTAGTCAATTGGCAATGATGTAGTTGCCACCTGTCCTACCCATAGTGTCATCTCCCAACATGTATAAATGGGATCTGTGGAATGATTTATTGGTAGTTACTGAAAAGAGCATTACTAGGGATTTACAATGTATATTGCTGAACTACATTTTGTGAGAAAAGGGAAACCTACATGAGAATATTGGCAGCTCTGCGTAACACCTTGGCAACATTGGGGTCTGTTGTGGAATAGAGCAGACCTTCCTGTTCAAACAGTGTGCCACTTTCTCTTCTGGACGGGTGGCCAGTACTGGTGTGACGACTGCCGGGGTCAGGGGTGGAGTGAGGGCTGCTTCTAGGGGTCAGGACTTTCTTTGTGGGAGAGTGGAAGGCATCTTCAGGGATCGCAGGGCTAAGAGGACTGCAGAAAAAATATATGGATTAGTCATATACTGGATACTATTTAACATTCTGTGACAAGGAACAGAAAACGTAGCCTGGCATTAAACCTATTCTAGCTCTGATTGCATGCCTGCCAATTTAATAGTCTGGCACCCATTCCCACTTAAATACTAGGCCCTTATAATTACATGTATGTCATTAATTGGTTAAGGGATTGAATATTTTAGAAGAATTATAACTAGAATTGAATGTCTGTTAGAACTGCTAAATATACAATGCTGTTACAGAGGACTGTGCTACATGAAGCCAATCAGAACTTTATTTAACATGAATAATTTATCTAATTAATTTTCATTCTTCTTTATTAAGAGGTACAGTGCTATTCAGCAAGGAAGTGATCAGAAGAGTGGACTGGAGCTACATGTAGAAGAGGATGAATTCCAGAATATAATAGAAAATAGGTGGCACATGCGGTGAAAGGACAGAGAAGAAGAAAAACAAGAAGAAGCAAAACAGGCAATGATGTGTAAGATGGACTTTAAATTAACAGCAGACTACTGTACAGCACACCAGGACACACATACATTGTACATTGGGATGTCAGTTTAAATCAAGTCCTAAAGAGTTGTAATTTCAAGAAAAACAAAAGAAACTTACTATTTGGGGACCTTGACATACAGGAGTGAAACTGCATAATTATTTCTACAGGTGGATGAAGGGGGAGAGGGAAGAGTAGAAAGGAGGAATATTGATTGAGCAGTAGAGAAGAGAAATGATGTAAAGGGGAACTCTCGTACATGACTTGTGTCAAAGGAATTTGTATAAAGATTGGTGAGATCACACTTGAACACATCAAATACAGAGAGGAGGAAACAAACAGAACAAAGTTGTGGACAAAGTTGAAGTGATAATTATGTAGAAAATGATTTGATGATATGTGCGATTTTCTTTCATGCATGTATGTCTAGAGTGGACAAAGTTCATACAGGTAATTTGCGCTACAGGACAGTATGTGCAAATAACTGCACACGTGTGGCACACATATGCATAGGGTATCATCATACTACAATATCACTTAATTCTGTGTAATCCCGACAAGCACCTGCTTTACTTTAAGGCTTGGAGGTGCTTTTAGCAGGCCTGTTTGAACGACAGGTGCAGGAATAGGGTGTGATTACAGACCTGGGAGGCACTTCTTCATCTTCAGACGCCTCCGACAGGCTGGGTGTGGAGCGGAGACGGGAGCTGGGTCTGACCCTGGGGGCTGGGCGTGGTTTACCTGTACAGACATTGGAGAGTTTTATATACATTGTAGTTGTGCATTGTATATAAGTTGAAATATCTGTAGTACTATCATAGATATCATAGTACTATCATAGATACGGGTTCTCTATTACAATATGTAGCTCCCAGCCAGTACAGTACTGAGTAAACAAAGTAGACAGCTTCAAATGGATTTAAAGATTTTTTAACAAGATGGTTTGGGGTCAGTTCCTGATCTTTCCACAATTAAAACAAGTCAAACTGTAATGTTAAGTGATTTTACTGGCAAAACGTTTGTTACATTCGTTACAGAATTAATACAAACACCTGTTTTTGTTTTTCCAGCGAGTACAGAATGGAGTAAATCACCCCATCCATTACCTTGGTTTGCTTTCCACCTCTTTCCGGCATCACGGAAGGCGGACACACTTCTGAAGAAGGCACGAAGGATGGCCCAGCGGAACACAGCCACTGGATCAGTACCTGTAATATACATCAAGATTGGTACATGACTATTTGTTGAACTCTTACATTGTTGTAATTCAGACAATTTTTTTGTTTGTGTGTTTACATATTTGAAACTTTGAAACTCTTTGATATTTGGTAAAGGTGACGGTACAGCATAACAGAACAGTTCTTAAATGTGCTAGAGGTATCCCTCTCCCAATGTATGGGACCTCTGGCTTTATGTCCAATCCATATCCACCTTCAACTTCTTCTTCGTGTGTAAACAGTACATTTACACAGAATGTACTTACTGATGATTTCCCTCACAAAGGCCATGTGGCTGTTCTTCAGCACAGAGACAATGTCAGACCTCATCAAGTCAATGTTCTTCTCTCTGAAGTCCTGAAAAAAAAAACATGTTGTTAAAGAGTGTCAGAGAAAGAAACAAACATCAATATTATAAGAAATACCACTAATAGCTTGAAAGTTTATTTGTGCTGGTAGAGTGTATTTTGCAGCAGGAGTTAACTGTATTTTCCAACGTGAAATGAAAGTGGTACTTACCAAATTTTCTACTGAACAACACGGGTATTTGTCAAGGAATGAGCAATCCCCCACTTCTAATTCTATGACGCCACTTTGTGCAGACAGGACACTGTGAGCAGTGGATCAAATATGCAAAAGGCTTATGGCATCCTCCATCTCTATTAAGGGATCATGAGTCACAATTTCATCTGCACAAAGTGATGTCATAGAAGCAGTGGGTTGCTCATTCCTTCACATTGACTGGTGCTGTTCACACCAAAACCTATGTAAGCCCAATTTTTTCGTCTGGGTTAAATTAAAGTTACAAGTAAGACAGTAGTAGTAATTAAGTCCAAAGTTTCACCAACCTGGATTTGATATTTGACCTTGCCAGCATAGTGCACAATGACAAAGGACGGTTCGTTGACCTGGGGCCGTTCATAGTAGCCGTTATCCTCATGTTGCTGGTGGAACTTGGTCAGGAGAGTTTCACTGGTGGCATTGGGCAGCCTTTGGGAGGAGAAACAAAATTGTATCAATGTAAGAAGTCTAGGAAATATAAGAGATAAGGAATCATGATGGGGATTCAAGGATGACAGGAACATCCCGATGCACCAAAGACCTTTTCACAGATGACTGTATGACAATATTGACCAGACCAGACATGGTACATTTTGTTCATGCATGGATTTTCCACATATTCGTTGTCATGGTGATATTGTGTGCCCATTACCCACAGTGCCCTGCATCTTCCAGCATGCAACAGGATCCAACAGGATTATAAGGAGGAATAGAAAAGTTAAAATCGAAATTTCTGCCAAAAGAATTATGCAATCAAGCATTCTAAGTCTAAGACTCTGTGACAAGTACACAACTTTTTAAGTCTATCATATCATTATGATTAACAAAATGAAACATTGCTATGAACAAGTCCTTTATGATCAATCAGTTCAGAAGATTTGGAGAGAACGTCTGCCTATTTCCCACCCACCTGCTTTCCTCGTCCAACAGATGAAGCAAACCTGTAGGTCTCTTGGCTATGAGTGACAGACAGCCAGTGTTGTCTATGAAGTCTATGTTCTTCCACTGGATACCCTCCTTCTGGTACTCCTCCTGCAAAATGGTTAATCCAAAATACTGTTTTGTTACAGTAGTTCATGCTGACATTTACAGCACTTACAATTGCCACTTCTTCCTGTAGATGTTTTTGGTAATCGGAATTGTTGCTAAAGATTTAGGAAAACTATAGAGTCTTTCATGTAATATTTCTCTGTAACTATGGTAGTATGAACCTACATGTGTAAGTGTGTTGCCATTGATCATAACCCTCACTTGTTGGCTGTCCAATGGCCTTTCAAATGCAGGATTCTCATAATTGTCTATCACTTCAAAATAAATCATGAAATATATCTTAACCTGGATTACCGTAGATGTAATTACTGACCTGTTCCAGCTTGAAGACATGCTGGTTGAAGTAATACTGCAGGTGTTCATTGGCAAAGTTGATACAGAACTGCTCAAAACTGTTTTGTTGTCCAAAGTCTTCAAACCCAAAGATGTCCAGCACCCCTATCCAGTTACCCTGGAAAAAAATTTTTTTCTAATGTTACAACATAAGAGTTTATTCCTAAAGTAATAATACTGTAACAACGGTTTTAATACACTTCCCAGTAACTCTACAACAGTACAGTAGCCAAAGACACGCTACCACTAATCCTAGTGCTTGCACACCGCACAAAGGCTATAGAAACAGCTTCACCTTATACACGAAAAGGCATGTTAAGTACTACATGTAATAATACTAAATATGTACATTCCAGCCTCCATGTGTGCATGTCAGTACCTGATGATGTCCTTTGGCCTCCTTGTGCAGAAGAGCATGGTTCAGCTGCAGTACAATCCAGTCAAACAGTCCGCTGTACAGGGACTTAGCCAACGCATCCCTGGTAGCAACAGCCTAGAAACGCAAACAAACAATTTTCAGAAACTTGTGATAATCTTCTATACTGGCTACCTGTTTACTGTGGCCATTTTTTCCAAATCCCTTAAAATGTCACTACAATATTTGATAGATGAAATAAAAATGCTTTGTAGCACTTCCACAAATCAGGAAGGTTACAGATAAAGTCAGTATCCTGACCTCAGCCTGTCTGTGTGAAATGATGATCCTTTCTCTCCGAGCTATCGTTGTCCTGGACGTCAGCGCTTCCAGTAATGTCTCTTCTTTCACCTGGAGATACATTGTATAACATTATGGACAATTAATACCTGTCAAGTAACGTTACGCTTTCTCACCAATCAGGTTCTGGCAATAATCCATGCTAATTACTTGTAACAGTTTTGTGGTGATTCTTGACCAACAAAGGTTATGACTTCAATTTTGGATGTAACACTTATGATTCACATTAAAAGTAACAGAATATATATCAGGTTTTTAGATTTAATGGTATGTACCATGTACTGACAAAATGGTCCTATTTACCTTCAGCAGCTTGGACACTATGCTCAACTCTTCTGGATTTTTCACTTGAACTGCATCCTCTCCATCTCGGAATATCTATACCGCAAGATACAAAAACAATTATTGCTAAGTGTGTTATATAATTTTCCTGTAATTGTGTGTATATTATCCTTTTTATTACAGGGCAACAGCAGACCAATCAAATACAAGGAGAACATGGAATTGAAAAGTGAAAATTTAAGTACAGGCAAAAACTTCTAATACTTACTCTAGTAAACACTATATTCCCCAGGTGCAAAACTGCAGACAGCACCGCAAATATTCTGTAAAGACAGATTCCAGATTAGAGTGCTGGCAATTTGCCAATGCAAGACTTAAGAATGTCATTTAGTGTTCAACATTATCTTAAAGTTTTGAAACATGTTAAATCCAACGTTATTGCACTAAATGTTTAGAATGTTCTATTTGGCCATACAAATTATCTTCCTTGGTACTTGTTGATTTTACATTTCAGCATTATTTTTTTCATTTGAGACCAAATAAATAAAATTGGTGTGGCCTTACTAATAATAGTACATCATTGTACTAGCTGATACAAAATGTAACTCATATCACTTGACAAAGAAAACTGATACAAATGTACTTTAACAAAGTACTGTACACATTATAAGTCCATCATTCTGTTACATACATCTACCACTAAGTGTACTAAAATAGATGTGTCCTTCTCACCTCTTTTGAGTGCCTGAGTAAAAGCCCACCATCTCCATGGACTGTCTCAGTCTGTTGAACTCAAACACACGATCTTCCCCTTCAGACATCTCATAGTTGCTCTGAACACCAAGAACAAGAACAAGACATCAATGAGCCACAGCTTGTAGAGCTAACATCAACTCTCATAATTCTGCTTGGTACCCTGAGACTGTGCCACAATGGAAGAGATCTTCATGTTCCTGGGCTAAGTGAATAAAGGACAGACCGAGAAGGATGGTGTGGGGTGTGGTTCGAAAATGTTGGTGCACATCAGCAACTCTACCAATTCCACCAGGTACGAAAATGTACCCTAAGGCCACCAAATTTAAGTTAAGATAATGATGTTCTCAAGAAAGTCTTGATCCTGGATATACACTGTAGGAAGTGTGCATACCTACCAGGATCATTACATGTAGTATGATGTACTGATGCTGCATTTATATGTCTCTTTACAATTAGGATTATTTTTGAAGTGGTGGTCTGGAAGTACACAATGGAATTCTGAGTTGAACTTACATACATGACTTTGATTTTAAACCTCCTTGCATGACTCAACGCATTCATTAGTACTTCAATGATTAGTGTGTTTGGGTGAGTATTACACGACTCTAATTGTTAATCAAGATTATCTAGTATACACATTCCCGCATGCATCTTACCTCTAACTACTGTACAACAATTGGGAGTTTATAAACAAAAGCGACAAAGTTTGGAAACTTTGTTTCTGTTGATCATATCTACATTGTTACTCAATCAATTCCATTGGTCCACTGCTCACAGCATAAGGTGACATCACAGAAGCACTGGATTGTTCATTCCGTGACAAAGACTGGTGTTGTACAGTCAAAAATTTATGTAGGAAATTATAACTAAGCTTTCCAATGATATAAACTATTAATGGAATTGATCAAGTAACAAAAAATTAATCAACTGAAATAAGTTGTCAAATTGGTGTTATCATTAGTTCCTTTTCCTAAGTTAGTTATGCCTTAAATGTAAAACTCTTTCAGACACAAACCGATACCTCAAGACATAATGCAACAAAGGTTGGGTTGGCAACAACTTAAGGGGATCACACATGCCTTGTTTTCCAGCTTGCTGCATGCTTGGGGTACCCAGGTCTATTGGGGTGTTGAAAAGACAGTTGGTTTTACGTTAAAAAAAGGTGATCACTGGGAAGCACAATGAAGACATTTGAGCCTTATTTCACACAGAAAACAAGAAAAAGAATGCAAGCATTTCAAAACATATGACACTAAAATACAACATTTTCTGATTATATATGTATTCATCATTCATCAACAATGATAGTATTATTCAATTACATGTTTGCACCAAATATCCAGCCTTCATCTCTTACTGAACATGGTACATTGTGTACCTTTTAAAATCATTCTTTGGACTCCCATATTCATACAGTTATGTATGTTAAGGCCACACCAGTTTAATTTGTTGGTTCTCGGATTCGCCTCTTCGTTTTTTTCTGATTTGCAAAAAAAAGAAAAATTTGATTCTGGTCCTGAATCAACTGAAAAATGCTCATGTTTTGCCCCCAACAGTTGAGGAAAGTCCTTTTCTTCCTAGTTGTTACACTTTTCCCATCTATCAATGCAGTGGTTTGATTAAAAGTTCAAAATTCAGTGTTTAAATTTTAACCCAGCCTTTTGTGTTGACTTCATGGCTTATTTTGTAGCATTTAAGCCTATAATAGGATGCCTAGACCTGTTTTTATTTTTATTTTTTTTCGCCCTGTCGCTTCATATTTTTTCTGACAAAATCCGAGAACCAACAAATTAAATTGGTGTGGCCTAACCAAATAATACTACATGTATAATCATAGTTGTCAAATACTAGTACAATCAGAAAAAGTTATCTGTTGATTTCATCTGGTTTTCAACATGAGAAATAAATGCACAAACATAGCAGTACAGCACCTCAGATTATATAAACATTTGTAAGACACCACAGGGTTATACCAATGTTAGACAGCGCCGCCTAACAGTTTTGGTAAGATCTGCACAGAAGCAGGCTGGTACAGTGATATTGATAAGATCAAACAGCAATTTGCAGCCATTGCCAAGTCTGATAGTGGTTATAACAACCTCTCACTGTCAGATGATGCCCCTAGGTAGTCATTACCACCAACTTGTTGGATACTAAATTACAATCAAGCGTTATGGCTATCAACAGGAATCACCAACAACCATGTATAGCCTCTCTCAGAATATACCCTTAGCTGTAATATACCCGGGTATATTCCAGGGATGTATTTTGACCATGGGTAAATTCTGGCCAGCTACATGTATGTATATGCCATGTTTTGGTGGTCTTACTTAAGACTGTGTTTTTTTCTGCATGCGTCTAATAACAATATACTGGACTTAATCCATATCAAACCTCCATCTCTATCACATTGTAACATCCCATCACTTAGATGATCACTACTAGTAAGCCATGCTGACCAGTCATGTTTTGTTTAAGAACACCCCACATACTCCACTGTAAGATATCTGTCATGTAGACATGTACACCATAACTACATAATGGAGAGGAATCCTGGCTTGAATGTGTGACAATTTAATATATGTGAAAGGCCTAGAACACTAGGACAACTTGTCTTCCCCAAGAAGAAGAATATTGATTAACTGGTATAATTCATGCAAATAAGGCTCTTAATTGCATAATGAGAAAAATTTATAAAGTCGTAAATTTAAGGGTAACATCATTTGGCAAAGGTACAATGTACTATGAATTTGTAGAACTCGTAGAAGTTTAGCTTGAAATTCATTTGGAATCAATTTTTTCAATGAAGCTCTATTAATCTGTGACAAAAAATCTAGACTGCCAAAAACTACTTTCTAACCAATACCAAAGTGAACTTTTAACTCTACTTCATCTATCAATGTATTACTGTATTTCAGTTGGTAAGAAGAAATGCTAGAGATCCAGGGTTTGAATTCTGTGAAATGACATTATTTTCATACTTGATTTAATATATAAAGTCTTACTCTTGCGTTATTAAGATTCTACGATTTGAAAGACTTACCTGGTTCAGATAGAAAAACTCCTCAGGCTTATGCAGCATCAGACTATCTTTAAGGGTTTGGTTGGCACCAGCAAGAAGGTAGTAGAAAACATGGTAATTTCTGTAAAAGAGATTGTAGTTGTTGGCCTTTTGCCAGTGGTTTTATTTTCACTACAATATAATAATTATTACTATATTATAATTGTGCTACAGAATTGCTTCAACAGCAAATTTACATCACAGTGGAAACCTCCTTTTCCCTCCTACTAACTGCAAAATAAAACCACCACAAAAGTAAATAAATTTTACAGTGCTTTGCGACAGCCTAGTTATATCAGTGTAGTAGTCACAAAATTCACAACGGGGTGATTTGTATTAAATAACAATACAGTAAGCCCGTCAGAGGTGCTATGTTGTTCAGAATATAGAGATATAGAATTCAGCAATGAAAATTAATCATACCTGTGTACATGTATATCTAAAGCTACATAACTGATTAAATGACTGACTCTACTTCCAAACAAGTGGCAAGACAGCCGGGAAAGAAGACAAGTCTGCTTGTCCGATTCCCATTCATTCTCCTTTCAAATATTGAAATGTAAATCAATCCTAAGATCAACAAATGTCATTGACTATTCAGAAAGGAGGAAATCAGAGGAGCAAACCAGAGTTAGAACATTGTGGATACCAGACTCACTGTGCCTTGCAAAGCTAGACTGCTCACACTACATTAACAAACAGCTACTATACAGTATACCATTAGATACATGTAAGTGACATCAAACCACACTGAACAACATCTGCTCCTGCAATAAAATACAAATTTCACCTGTTCATCCTTGTAACACACTGTTAAACATCAAAAAGATGATCACCAAGATCCACCATAAAATACAGCGCACCTTTCATTGGAGGCTTGCGACACTATTCTAGACTTCTCCAGTAGATACTTCTCCACAGTGGCCCTGTGGGAGAGAATTGAAAATCAATTACAGAACAAATCAAACCTGTTACAGCTGGTCTAGAAAGTTCCATCTTCACAATATTCTCTGTCATGATGTTGTGCACGTCAGTTTTAAATGCACGCATTGTGCGTTTGCCAGCAGCATAATATTCCGAGAGAAAACAGTTTTAATAAGGCCATAACAATATAATTTTTAGGTTCTCAGATTGATTTGTTGATTTTTGTTCTGTATAAAGAAATCACATATACACAAAAAAATACAATTTTAAAATATTGATCAAACCCAAAATACTCAAATGCCAATACATGTATAGTATTTGGGTACCAACAGTTGAAGAAAGTCCTTGTCTTTCTGGATTGTACATGTAGGTGCTGTAGTTCTTCAGTCTTTTGGTGCATCATAAGTTTGAAATTCATTGTTTGGAATATTATGCAGCCTGGTACATGTACATGGTGTATGTTGATTGCAACTCCAGGTAGCATTTGGGTCTATCACAATATGTCCTTTTCTTTATGATCATTTGGAAATCTTGCATACAAAATGTACTTCATGAAAGACATTAAAATGGATAGTGAGTGACTGACAGTGTGCCAGCCAACCACATTTTGTCTCTTTGAGAACCAAGAAATGAACTTGGTGAAACCTAACATTGTCATTTCTATGTAAATTTCAGCTACAATGGCTCCTGAATCTAGTGAATTATGGTATATGCAAAAGTTGGCACGTCAACCTGATACCCTGCAGGCACAATTTTCCGTCTACAATAAAAACTAATTGAAGAGGAATATGCTGGTGGCTTCCAAGTAATGATCATACATCTACTGCTTTGCAATATATTATTAAGACTTTACTTTGAACATACATCATTATCATATGTGTGTGTTATATAACTGACACACTGTATTTCCTGATATAAACTGCACACTTTTAAAACTTGTCATTATGCAGGTGCCCCAGGCCAGTGATGATGCTAGGACACACAATTCTAATCTGACAAAAAATTTTGGACCTCAAACCAGCTTAGAAATCAGAAGCACAACATATATGGGAGGAGCTTGGAACAGCAATGAAGTGTGTTTTGTTTATAGAACTACATGTAATTTATACTTCAATAATGGAACATATTCTGTTTAACTAAGGTACAATCCATGCACAGTAATCCACGTTAGATTCCCTCAAACTTCTCAGCCAGCCTAGTATCTATGGTCAATGATTTCTCACGAAGCGAGTTATACACACAATAATACATGTGCATAATTTATTACAGAAAACACATCTCACAGCTGCTGTTTCTCTTCTATAACACTCTGTTCCTCACAAGTGCTTACGTGTAGGTAGTATGCACATGTATCTAAAATAGAACGCAGCCCAAGACATAAGATTGGGTGACTGACCCATGTACTGTGCCATTCTCCTTGTAGTTGAGCTGGATGAACTTCCCAAACCTGCTGGAGTTGTCATTATGGGCTGTCTTAGCATTCCCAAAAGCCTGCAATACAAGAAGATACAGTACATGTGTATTATTGGCTGTACATGTACATGTAAATGTAAATGTAGATGAGTGGGTGGTAAAGGCTTATCATGAGTATATAAATTTAGTCATTAGTTGATATGAATAAGGAGCCAAGACAAGTGATAAATTGTCAAAATTGTCATCTTTGAAATGGGAATTATTCAACTTTTAAGAAGCATCTTTAAAAAGAGAGTTATTCACACAATTATACATTTAGCCCTTTTTGTCATCTTTAAAAAGATTGTCAGTATTATAAGTACATGTAGTACCATACCCCATATCTTTTATGACTTTTTTTTAAAATTTGATATGCACAAATGTATCATGACTATCCATTAGCGCAAATACATGACATTGTAGTTTTACTACCAGTAACAATGTTTTGAAAAGCAAGACATCTACATGTGTACAGAAAACTCTTACAACAAGGATACATTGTATGTAACAGATGTTCAATACCTACATGTTAGTTACAGTAAGTGTGTTCATGTAATGGGGTACAATATACACCATCTGGACCTTCTGAATCTAAATGGAGGCAAAACTCTCTACTCTCTACTGCAAAATGAAGTCCCATGACCATTTACAGTAACCCCCCTCCCACCCCCGTATGTCCTAGTATGTATGTCCAGCTCAATGTAACAGTCTTTCCTTAGCTCTACCCCTGACTGTCACATGGCTGTTGTTGACAGTTGGGTATTTACATAACAACATGGGTGAGTTAGGGATCATGGGAGGTCAAAATGTCAACTGTGTGTGTGTGATGGGAAAGACTGAAATTATTTGCTTCTATCTGAATTTTCTATGGTTTTTATATCCATACATCTGCACCTCTCATGAGGGTTGTTCCACCAAACTTAACCCATAGCACAGCAACTACATTGAGGCACACAGCTGAAGAAAACATAACCTGTCATGGTGGCTTGAAACACCACCGGCAGACATGTATGTAGCTTTAATGCAGGCAATACGGGGTATATACCTGCACTGGTCCATGTACTGGATCTACGTACATGTAGTACACGTATACTAGTATGTGGACTTTTATCAGAGGGGTGGGTACAGGAGTGTATGTTTGTCTGAGGATGGTGTTGTGAGAAAATACTCACTTATTACTGGATACTAAATTTATATCTTCCAGAGACCACCATACACATGGCCAAATGTTGACTGTACATGTACAATATGCATGATCACACTTCTGATGTTTCCATCCGGTGATGGCTATAAATCAAAGCTGATTTGATTTCCATGTTTCAAATCAGAATTAGTATGCACAGTCATAACAGATACAAGAAAGGTAGAGAAGCAGGCAAATATTAGGTGATTGCAAATAAGGGAAAGATATAGCATAGTGTATTTTATAGCATTTTATGGCATGCCTTTGTACGCTTTGGTGACTTTTGATGCCCTTCAGTCTTGTTTAGGGGCATCCAAAATACCTACCAGAACAAAAACTGGTCTACGAAAGTTGCATAAAATGTCTTAATGATATGTAGTTGGATCTTCTAATTTGAAATCTGTCTCTGAAAATGCGAGACATGGAGGTGGAGGCAGAAATTCAAAGCAATCCACCATCCCTAAAATTTCACACTCCTAAGGAGCACCCTTTACGCTGGAGACCAGCTGGAATGCTGTTATGCTGAGCTAGTGACAGTTTGGCAGTTGCTCTTCTTTTCTTTTCCTTCAGATCAATAGCCAATGCTTCTCACACATGATTTTTGACCTGTTTCTAGTCCAACTCCAACATATGCACATCTGGTACAAAAGGTTTGGGCGTTCTGTGACACCATCATGGGGAAACAAGCTGACTCCATCCATAACCGCCCACAGAATTCCTGAGAATAATAATGGATGGTGGCAGCTACCACTATAGGCACAGGCTGTCACTGCCATGGCCATTGAGGTGACTCGACCTTGTCATGGGGATGCTAAATAGAGCAGCTGGGTCTCCGCTGAACTGGGCACTGCAACAAGACAGAACTCACAATTATCACGTTTGGAGAATATACTGTAAATTCTGTAACTTTTCAGGTGTCATGGAAGGAGGAGAAAGGAGGTTTTTACAGTGTTTTAAGTTTGTACAGTTGAACACAATGAAAACACACATTCGCAGTGTCATGATTTTGAGGTACATAGAGAGGTGAGGTGAAAATACAACCACTGACAACATTCAAGATGTTCAGTGCTTCAGGTCAGACTCTGGGACAGGACTGGTGTGGACTTGAAATTGAACTTGGATATTGTTCTTATCAGAGGTTACATAAGAACTGTGGGGGGGGGGAGGCATGGATGCCATCCAAGAATCACATCAAAATGTGCACTTGTGTCTAATTGAGCGAGGTCACCCATCATGGCATTAGGCTGTACCAATTTAACTTGTTGCTGGTAAGATAATCAGATTTTAGTAATGCTGAACAGGAAAATCAACATGAGAACAATTTTTTAGGATGAGGTGGTATTAGTACACATGGTTTCACAGAGCGGATACAGTCAGATGAAACTTTTCTCCCCAGCACTGTTTCATCTGGACATTACAGAGCTTTTACTTTAAAAATATCTGAGAACCAAGAAATGTAACTTATGTGGCCTTATCTATGTTGTTTTAAAATTTAAGATTACGATCAATCAGTCTTAACTCAGTCTTACATACATATTTCAGAAGGAGCAGATTTAAAGCATGCCCAAATTGTATCATCCAAAAAGGCGATTGCAATTCTAATGGACTAGCCTGGTTCCCTTTCCCAAGCACTGTGTCAAACAGATACTGTAACTCTTGAAGTATATGCAGTGCTGTTAAGTTTATCTTCCTAATTATTTTCACCACGATCTCTTTCATGTGACATCATCACAGATTTTTGAGATTACCAACTGCAAACTTTTAACCTCCTTTTATCCACTACCATGAAATCATGTCCATTTGAACTCCACCAAATGCTGACTCAAACAGTTATATGAAGTTCTCAATTCTTTCCAAATAAGGTAATATAGAAGATGACATCAAGGGAGGACCAATCAGGTGGGAGACATCTGATACCTCTCCAGCTCTTTGTGTTCCCAGAGGAGTTCTATTTCCAGTCCAGGTCTACACTGAAAGAGAAGACACACTTGACATCTGTGTGTAATGTTTGTTGTTCCCCCTCACACCCCCAGACCCTCCTCCAGGACACTGGGGTGTGAAATGAGCTCTCTTCCAGCAAAGGTTGTAGATATTTCTGAGTGACCTTGAACACAACAGGACTCATACACTAATACATGATATTTTTTTGGAATTAAATATAATGGAAAATGGCCACATTTGTAATAAACCAGTAATACCATCTTCAAACGTTCCCTCTGCTTAATGATAAAATCTTTTCATGCCTTTCCATTATGTTACTACTGTACCACAGAATTGTTTCAACTGCTCAGTAAAAACTTTGACCTTCCTCCTCTTCCTTGCACAAAATAAAATTTACAGTATTTCCCTCTGAATTTCCCTTTGGACCACTCAGCACAACAAAGCGTTCACATCCGACCCATCTCTCCACTGCCAACACTTAACCTTACTAATCCTGTCTACATCTAAACTAAATCAAGATGTTTGTTCTTCTTATTCTTTTTCTGTCTCAACAGGGTTGGTTTATTTGGCTGGAGCCTTTTAGGATATAAGCCTTGCTTCAATCTTTCAACAAATCTGATAAAATCTTTAGGATGTCTGCGTTTGGCATTGCAATGCTGCCTAAATTATAACGTTATCACTTTTGTAAACAAATTATCTTTGCACAGAATATAACCTAAGTTCCTAACGTGGAATGTTTCACAAGTTAGACTGACTTATTCCCAGTGTTAGTGGCATGGACTAGGGTTACTGTTGGATGGCATGAAGCCAGTCTTGTTGGAGATTCTTGCTGGTACAGCAGACTGTTTGCATTCCTTGGTGGGTGTAGTATTCAGGGGTCAGACTGCACAGTAGGCAGCAGTAGAGGGAGGTGCACATTTGCTACACTGGCAATGGAGCCTGAAATATAAGTGGACCCACAAGGCAATTGGGCATGGCAAAGCCCTTCCTACTGCAACTATGTAGTGTCACAGGATCAAAGGCATTGCTAAAGCAAGCAGAAAGAGTCAAGTTCATATCATGCTCTTTCTCTATCTCTGGATCTCAACTTGCTTTAAGAATATAGTGGAAGCACATTTTGATTCTTAGTTCAAGTACATACCATAATCACTTCAAAACTAGAGTACTTTCAGCATAAATCTTGAAGATGCTTATACATGTACAATACTAGTACTGATATAAACTGTTCTAATCATTGGGTGGTAGTATTTACAAATGTACATTTACAGGTACATGTGTTATAAAATCAGATCAACCCTACATCTATTGATGGAACTGGATCCAACCCAAGGAAAAAAATTCCAACACCAGTGAGCCAGTAGGCAGGTATTCTTCAGTGCTGACTGGACCATATTTTAGGAGATATGATCATTGCATTATGTGACCCAGTTTAATCCAATATGAGTGTGGAAGCTACATATAGTATTGGCTTTCTCCCATCTGTTCATATAAATAACTTAGCAGATAGTCTACCAGAAGCATTGTGTTGAAACATACTGCTGCCATGTTGATGACATGTAATTATGTATGTTTCTTTAAGGCAGCACAGCCTGTGGAGGAAGATTATTGTATGAAATTCTTTCATTTGCAATTTCCAATACAACTTGTGAATAGCAATGTTTTTCCTTCAGATGCAATTTTACTTCAATTGATAATTTTTGTTCAGACCCTTTAAAAAAATTAAGGCTGTCAATATGGAAATTGCAACATATTGATTCAATAAATGGTCATGTGCCCTAGAAAGGCTCTGGTTATCTAAGAATACCATTCATATTCAGTGGTCACTGGCCATTCTATTTCCACATGTGATTGTCTATGCCATGACTGTGAAACATATAAAGGATATACATGTACATGTATAATGATAAATGTGGAATATTTGCCACTCCCATATATCACAAGTATTGTACACACGGTAGCATTATGGCACTACCCCTGTTACCACCACAGTATGGCACATGCCCACAGTTATCCCCAACTGAATAGCTAAGAACACCAGCCATGAAATAATGACAGCTGTATTAACAATACTGTATGAGACATTTCCGCATTCATTACACACTAAGTGAGGGGGAGGGGGCACTGATTCTAGACCCCACCTAGGAACATGTAACACCAGATTTGCCCAAAAGATCGAAATATTGCTTTTGTTTTCTTAGGGGATGTAATTTTACATTAACTTGGGAATGGGAGCACTTGCAGTTTAGAGGAGGAGGTACCGTGATTTGACAGTGGAAAATTCACTGAGAAACCTGTAAATATAAAACAACCACAAATGTTTCACAATTGACAGTATTTGAAAATCCAAATCTTAAAAGGTTTGTCCCATTCTATAACTGGTATTTCTTTGTCCTTGAAAAGTGCACCTGTCACTGAAACAAGAGGCCCTGGAGGAACATTTTATTGACCTGGTATAGAATCTAGAGGTCAGATTACTGAACCCACTCAGGGTGGTAACAGTATTGACCCTTGACCCTGCAGGGAGGAACTGTGATGTCATGCCACTGGCATGTTTGGTTTGAACACAAGTACAATCCATCAATGTGTCTTCATTGTTTCATCACCTTCATATCAACCCATCCACCCCTTACTAATAATACTTCAAATAGAAATGGACCAGACAAATTCATCATCAAGATTTTTTGGTTATTTTTTGTGCCAACCACAAAACAGCTAGAGTTTTAATTTACCGTAACTCACTGTGCCTACATCATGTGTTTGTAGCAAACATGAGCTTCAATGTATTTAGAAAGAGGCATTCAACTTGAAGTCTATTTAGAATCATAATACGTATTTATGTGCCACCAAATGACAATTTTTCCATAACAGCTGTTGTCAGCTAAGATGCCATTACTGGCTACATGCATAATCCTCTGTAAGTAACAGTAATGACTTATTGATTTCTGATAGCTAATTTGAGACCTGCATGCACCTAGGTCATAGGTAATGGAGCATGGTAACGTGTCAGCAACATTTCATAAATACAGTGATTTCTAATTACAAAATTGGGCCAAAACTAATATAATATCACGTTTAAAGATTATGGAGGTTCATGTACGTACCAAATAGTCTAGTAGAAACAAAATAATACTCATTAACAGTCCTTATCGAACCTTCTCTACATAATAACAATTCTAAATACTATTACACCTTCAAATTATAAATACATGTACATGCATTATACGATATACATACTGCCTGATTACTGGTGCAGATATATGTGCATGTACATGTACCTGTTTGCGTGTACATGTACATGTATGTGTGGCTTTTTACCAAACAATAATGCATGTATATCCAGCTTTATCTACATGTATATTGTACATCATCAGTAAAAGCCTCATTCCATGTTATCAGCCACTGGCTCCTGATGTGATCAGCTAAAGTGTCCCACAGGTGGGTCATCAGGAACCATTTACTGTGGATGAATGGGAAGCAGATAGCATGCCCATCCTCTACTCGCTCCTGTTTGTTCCTCTGATCACTTTCCTGTCAAACAGTCTGACACCCATCCTCATTTAAACATTTGTCCCTTACAATACATGTATGTCTTCCAATTTTTGGGTACAGGACATTGCTCAGAAGTAATACAACAGGAATTGAACTTCGAAGGCCAGTTCAAACACAGTTAACATGCAGTTACAGAGAACAGTGTGCCTTGAAGGCAATCTAGTAATGGTATTGATGGTAATTTTCCAGTACTTCAAAAATGCTTTCACATTTCGAATTCACTGGGAAAGGCTGGCAGTGCTGAAACGGTTCTAAATGAATGGCAGCAGCAGGTGATATAATGAGAACCTTTAGTACTGGCAGACAAAGAACGTCCGCTCATAGTTAGGCTAAATTGACCCATCCAATCACTGATGAACTCAGAGTCTGATATACAGATATATGGTTATATCATATTTCACTTCTCTTTTCACACAATTTCAGTAGCACTGAAAACCATGCCTTGCTTTGAGGTTTCTATTAGGATGTACCTTAATTAGAGAAAATGATAAAATTTTAGAAATATAAAATTTCACAAACAACAGACCAGATCCTTACCAAAAGTTAGGACTAAAGTCTCTGATTGAAGGTTAATCTTTAATCTAAAACAAGTTAACAGTTACCTCAGTATGTACTCGGTTTGAAAATCAATACATACTGGGCTCTTAGCAACACTACCAAAGAAATTTGGTTTGCCGATGTTTCGATAACCTTTCAGCTGCCTTCCGAAGAGCTTAATGAACTATACTACTAGTATATGCACTCCTTGCTCTTTTGCATTGCTCCTAGAGTCCTATATGTCCATATATTACAATGTAGCAAGGTGTACTGGTGTAGTAAAGTAAGATAGCTAAAACTTACTGAATCTTTGGCAGTTAAAATTTCTTTGTTCAACTTCAAGTAACTAAGACCCAGATTAAGTCCCTTTAGCTATGTTTAGGGTTAATGTTTTTATTACGTGGAAAATGTGATGACCAAACAGACACACCTTGTGCTCTTACAACTTTTACCCCTACAATGAATTATATACTACACAGTCATTATTGTGTTATGTTGGGCCACCATTAGCTTTCTAATAGATCCTCTAGGTCAGATAAGTCAAGGACTCAAATGTTAAATTTTGCAGTAGCTTCAGTGGCCAGATCCATTTTGCACAGCCTTTACTAATTTGATTTGGTTCACAAAGAAGTCATGCTGTAGCTATGGTAGTGGGCCAGGTCTAGATAGGGTAAATCAGATGACCTCAGATTTTCTTAGCAGATACATACACACATGTACTAGTATGGAGTAGTGCAATGGAGCCTCACCACAGCTGTGTTTTCAGCCAAGCTTACTGGGCCCGTACACATAACTCCTGATACAGTGATAAGTGTTGTTCACATTACTGCTAATGTCAATGCCTTCAGAGAAAAACTTGGCTATCTGCATTCCTAATCTACATGTGTAACAGGTGGATCAGACTAGGGTGCATGCATTCTTGTAACAAACTATGTCCTAAACACCTGCTCTAATTACACCTAAATGCATAAGTGTATTATAAATGCACTATAGTATAGCAACGGCAAAAGTAGTATGAGGAAGCTCTGATATTGTGTTCCTGCTGTCTTTGTCCAGCGAACGCCACAGGAAGACAAAACAAAATTCCTATCAATCTCTGCTTTGAAGATGATCCTGAAAGAATTACTGTGTACTAATTGGCTCATCCAAACACAAGGGAATCAGATCATTCCAGCAGTAGAACAACATGAAAATAGCTTCCCTCTTTGTCAAAAAGATCTGAAGTAACCACATAATTAGAGAATGAATGGCTTTAGTGTATTATCAAGCTGAGCAAGACAAAACATACATTTTTGTAAATTATGTCTCAATATACAGGGGGTAAAATTTATCTGTCGTATGATAATTGATTGTCTTATAAGTCGTACAGTATAATAAAAGGCCCCTGCAATGTGTGACAGTATGTGGCGTGCGGCGATCGTTAGGTGGCACCACCAGGTAGAAGTACGATGCACAGCATGGAGTTGACAACATGGCCCAGCCTGGTGTAAGCTGACTGCCGTCGCAGGTAGACCAGTTCCATGTCACAGTTCACATGATACAATCAAGACTGGGCTTTTGTAAGTCACACCTGAACATTACCCTGACAGGTCAAAAAGAACTAAGAAGTAGAAAAGACTTCCTAGAAAAACTTATTTAGTTTATTGATCTATTCTATCTGCATCCCAATCTAAAAAGCACATTTACACAATACTAGTACCTACATCTGTATGACCTTTACATGTTAGGTTGATGAAATCATACAATATACATAATATGTATAAGCGGTACATAGGCTAGCGCAAACAACATATTAATAAAGTATGACTCGTTAGATCTTGTAAAGCATACATGTTCAGTACACATGATTCATAATAGGGTACTAAACTTTTATAAACCTTTATATAACTTTGTTACATGTATAGCAACTAATCAGTCTACTATGTATATAATGTTACATACATATCTACTAACTGTTATACAAGTTATATTTGGTACGATTTGGGAATAGAATAGTATAGTATAAAGATAACCAAAGATAACAAAACCTTTGGCCTAAGCTTGAGGTTAGAATTTTGGTATGGTGCCATATACAGCACAGCTGTAAGGTCATGTGCAATGTCTGAACCTTTGGAAGGAGCCTGGCCCTTCCAAATACCACCATTTCTCATACTCTGGTGGTAGACAATCTAGCAAGTGATCAGGTGGGCTTGTTCTACCAAATCATCAATTCATCATGGTAGATAAACTTATAACTTAATAACATTAGCCATTTTCTACAGAACAAAAGTCACAAGAACAAAACACTCAAGTATGTAGTTCAAACCCTATCTGAAGTCAACTTCCTGGTGAATTTTTGTACAATGGAATTTGAATCACTGCAAAGCAATATACAGAAAGTGAAAATATGACAACACTTTCTCCCATGAACATGTAGAAAAGCTACCGTTTGTTTGCATCAGGCTAGCATGTAATTAATTATTAATATTACTGCAAGGCTCATTGGCATAGGTCATGGGTTTGTCATCATCATTGGTCCTCCTCTTTACTGTGGCAACTGTGGCAACCAGAGTTTAGCTTCCAGAACTGATTGTCAGTTGAATACCTTTAAATACAGATACATATGTATCAGTACCCTATAAACTCCTTGGTACATGCACTGTCATCACCAAGTGACATCCAGGAAAAAGCACACCATGCTAGATACAGCCTTGACCTTTTGATTTAGTGTAGTTCATGCCTCAAGCACTTGTCAGCTACATTGTTGGCTACTTATATCCAGGCATGCATCTGTGCAGTTCATTCACTGCGCTGAGTTGAAATTGTGAGGCCAGTGAGAGAGAAAGTTTTTCTGCTTGAGTCTAGCTTATCTCATGCTTGAAGATTAGAAGCTAACAAAAATCTGAGGATAAGCGGCATTTAGCAAAAAATCTTTAAAATTAAAGACTTTTATGACACATTGTGGAATCATTATGTATACCTTTCTAAGAGAGGGTTATATTACAAGATATTAAGAAAATGGCAATGCCACAACTGACAAGCAATAAAACATATATTTCATTTAAGCAAAACTAGCACATCCATCAAATGGCCTAAACCTAATATCCTTTTCCATCCCCAAATATTTGCTTTCGTTCAATTTTCACTATTTAAGGCATAACACTTGAAAATGTTTCCACCAGGACATACAAGTAGGACAGGACACCAAGACATGGATAAAGGACAGCCAGCCAATTTACATCATATAGTACACGGCCAGCCATACATGAACATGGTAGGATCCTTAGACATGTACACATGATTAGTGCTGTGTACCTAAACCCACATTTAGATTCAGGTCCGGATTCAAGTCCAGAGGTTTAGGTTCAGTTAAGTCCGGATCTACATGTATACCCATGGCATGTACAAAATTGCATGTAAATATATGTTGGTAACCTTCCAATGTTGTCTGGGCAAAACTATGGCCACATAACACCGAGGCTGACACTTGATGATGCCTGATGGCAATGTTTTCTTCATTTCATTTTTGCAGCACAGATTTTGCAATATATTGAAGATTTTTATGTTGCTTGGAAGTTGGAACGAAAAGGTGTTTGTGACATTGTTTTTAGTTTGTTTGTTTTTTTGTAATAAGTCCGGAACTGGTTCCTGCCTTTTAGGTTTTTTGGACTTGAACCTAAACATTTTTAGAAGTCCAGAACCGGTCCAGTAAACCGGTACACAGCACTACACATGATCATTTTTTTAAAATAGTAAAATTGATACAGTAGGATGGGTTCATCTCCAACTACTCCAAGCAGATGTTGGGAATTGTAATGTTCTTTGCCTGTCAGAGAAGCCCATCCAACATCTACTTGGAGATTAGGATGGCCCTTGAAGCCTTCAGAAGACACAGATGTGGACATATATGGGCACTGGCCATAACAGGAAGTTAGGCATTAGGCCTAGTGAGTGGGTGGAGGGAGGAAGGGAAAAGGATGGCAAAGAAATCGAGTGGGAATGATTAGCTGTCTGATTTCTGCAACCCCCAAGAGCTGGGTATCAGTTTTCCCAAAATATTTACATTGTACAAAAATAAATATCCTCTGGAAATGAGCAGTAGGATCTGTACATTGTAGGTATCGTATTTCGGACTAACATGCTATGAAATGTAATTTTGCACCTGTAAAACTTGTGCTATCTATAAGATTCTGAAACAAACTTGACCTGTGAGGTCCCAAGGTGACATCTGGACAGTCTGGGCAGGAAATCTAGGATACTGTAAACTCATTTATTTTAGTGGGGGGGGGGGAGGTTTTTGCAGTATTTCAAGTTGTTAAAACAATTCTGCAGTAAAGCAGAATCATATAGTCCTTAAATACATGTAAGATACCATAAAAATCCCCGGCTTTATTGGCGGGTGATGCTGATTCCAGATTCAGGGCTCGAAATTTATTTTTGGGAATAGGTGCACTGGTGCTCCCAACAAATTGGGTGCACAAAAATTTTTTGGGGGTGCACCATATAACTTTATTATAAGATAAAGTAAGTGGAATGTCAGCAAAAACTAATTATGTTTCATTTCAATATAAAGAAAATTAATATTTATAATAACAATCATTTTATCATTTTTCTGACACTTGGATTTTACCATACATTGAACATCTTTACATACGTAAACCTATGAAAATATTTGGGTGCACTGACTGATGCATCGACAGAAAAAAATCGGGTGCACAGCTGGGTGCACTAAGGTGCACATGCACCCAGTACTAGTATTTCGAGCCCTGAGATTTTAAAACCACAGTAACATACACATATTACTACATACACATACAAACTATGCAAAAATTGAAAATCACAACAAGACTATAAAACTCATCTTCATTTCTAGTTTTGTCACATTTTACATTTTCTATATATTGTGATACATTCAAAACCTTACGTAGACAACCAATATTTTCAGCCTTTGGTCAGAAATGATCAATGGACATACCCCCATTTTATTTCTTTATTTCTAGATTAGTATTAGACCCAGGTACATTCTAAATATTACAAATGATTTCTGTATTTTTGGCATGTACACGCCCAATTTATGCAAGCCATTGGTCAGAAATGATGAATGAATAACAACATGTGTATGATCCCGGTGATGAGTCATCTCAGTCCCATAGGGAGCAGGAATCATTCCTGACTCTTCCCCCTAAATTGCTTGACATTGTCGTCCAACCCAATTTAGCCTCATTAGTGTGGTTATTTTCTACTAATGCAACCTCCAGAGCTCCTAGATATCGGGAATTACTGGGGGTGAACAGATTGCATTAGCCAAGCCATAAAGTATGTCTCTGTGTATCTATGTAGTTTGATTAAACCCTAGTGTATAAGAAAGTACAGGAATGGTACTTGTAAATAAGTCCACATTTTACTGTTGTTGATGCTAGATGTTGATGCTACAAAAATGTAGATTAGATACCCCCTCCCCACTTGCTGTCTCTTAGTGACTAACTTTGTATGATAACAAAATTCAATGTTCACTCCCCACACATACACACACACTGTATTTGGTCCTGTACAATACAGTACTTGATGTTCCGACGACTAGTGAACATGGATCCTTTCAAGGGGCAATAGGATATGGAGTGGCATTATGTCCTCAGGACAGACCTTTACCTTGCAACCCTCTTCCTCTCCGTTCAATACATATGGTCCCATCCCAATAACATAGTTGAGTCCCAAATACACACATTTTGCAAATAGGAGTGAGCAACTTCTTTGATCCTAACAGCTTGATTGAAGTACACCTAAAAACTAGGTTATACATGCAAATCAATGTGACAGGCAGGCTTGCTAACTACGTCAGGAGGAATCTCATGCCCCCATTCTCATCTCTGCGATGCTTCTGTCACCAGAGTGGCAGACTAAACGATTAACATACATACAGCCTCCTAATAGAACTTCATTCACACTAAATAAAGTACAGTACAGTACAGTACAGTACAATACAATTTTGAACATTGGTAGGGGTATCAGCACAATACTGTACATTCAGTACAGGTACAAGAGTTGAGGTCTGCAGCCCCCAGCATTGGTTATAAATCTACTAGTACTAATTGAATTGAGAATCTGTCAAACTTTTGTCACTCTACAATTAAAGATTAGAGTTAGGGTAGTAGGTTAGGGTTAGGCTTTAAAAAATGATGGCCAAAAAATTATGAAATGAATGTTGACCATAACTTGAACAGAGAACCTGCAAGTGTAACCATGTTGTCTTATCCTTTTCCCTTATCATTGATTCATTATAACACTCATCACTAAGAATTCCTTACAAAAACAGCCTCCTATATTTGGTACTTTTATAAACATTTGCTGATCATAAACACACAAAGAAACCACACAGTGGACCTGGATGCTAGCTGCTGACAGCAGGAATTTAAACTTTACGGCCACATACTTGAATTGTCACCAACACCTAATGTATTGCAGTGGGCACCTCTGATACACATACTGTCAACAAGAATTTCCACCATAAGTGAACATAGTACATGTAACATAGTGGTGGGTACCAGAAAGGGAACATTCAGATCAAGGCCCTGTCAAATATGTACATTTTGAAAGTGTCTTTGAAAGTGTCTTTTTTCCAAAATTGTGTGTTGTACATTACTTTGATTGAAACTCTATTCCCCAAGTATTCAAGAAGGGTAAGCACAGGTTGTGTTGCCTGCAATGTGCCATACTAGACATAAGACACACAAGGCTATACACATACTTCCTGTGACAAAATACAGGTGGTGACTGCTTGCCCTCTAACCCTTGACCTTTAACTCTAAACAAACATCCTTACCTCCAAGACAGGGCCAGCTCCTAGGATGGTCTGTTCAATCCCGCTGGCGTGGCCTTTATAACTCAGTGCGGTGAGGTGGTGCAGCAAGAAGTTGGTGCTCTCTGTCTTCCCGGACCCGCTCTCTCCTGATATAACGATGCACTGGTTCTCTCTGTTCTCCAGCATGGTGTGGTACGAGGCGTCCGCGATGGCGAAGATGTGCGGCTCCAGCTCGCCCAGCCGGTGGTTCTGGTACATGTTGACGTACTTGGGGTTATAGATGGGGAAGAACTTGAAGGGGTTGATGGCGATGAGGATGGAGCCCACGTAGGTGTAGATCTTTCCCTGGTTGAACCTGACCTGCAGGTTATCCAGCAGTGTGTGCTCGTTCAGGTCGGGGAGGCGGCACAGGTCCGGGTAGTCCTTGTCCGAGGGCGGGCGGAAGTACTCCGCCATCAGGGCGTTCATGGAGTCCGTGCTCGAGCACACCGACCAGCGGCTGTAGAACGCGTGGAGCGTCTCGCGCAGACAGAACTTGTAGATGGCGGCATCTTTGTTACTCATGGTCGGCATCTTGCGTGGCCAGATCAACTGGACTTGGGCAGGGCACTCGTCTCTCTGCAGGAGCCGCTCCTTACAGTTCTGTCCCCCCGTGTAGCACACCTCTGCGATCTCATAATTCTCCGCCCCTCCCGCGAGGTTGTACTGCGCCACCAGTTGGCAAATGACGTCGGTGGCAGTGGTTTCCTTGGCGACCTGCAGGACAATAAATGGCTCCTCAGGCACCAGGGGTCCGGGGTGGATCTGCAGGGGGTGCAAGTCCTCTACCAGTACTTCCTGGTTTGCCATGGGGGCTGAGTCAGTGGTCGCCATGGAGGAAGGAAGTTCTACAGTAGCAGACAGATTTCAGAAACATGGCAGAGTGGGACATTTCCTCTTGTTTGAACAAGCTGGGTGCAGCTTGCCCCAGTCAGCCTGTAGCGGGACACTCCTTCCTTCAACTAGTGATCTCTGGCTGCAGTCTAGCATGACCAACATGCCCCAGTGGGCAACCCTGGACAGAAACATCACAACTGGTCAGTGTAGTACACAAAATTCTACTGGACTAGCCACCAACAGGTTTGTAGGTTTGGGTTACTTTCAAAGGATATCCTAGTTTCCTATCATAACCGGGAACCAATCTAATGACAATGAATGATACAGGAATCACAGAATTAACATACTTCCTGGCAATACTTAGTAAAATTATATACTGTGAGCGATTCTTTTAGTTAGTATATACAACTATAGTAAGCATACTGAGGTATTGGTATTTAAGGAGAGGAGAATGTTGCTGCTAAAATATACTTCTGGATTCTATTTCTCCAATATTACTCAACCAGTTCAAGGAATTTGAACCATGATGACTCATTTCTCCTTCTAATAGTTCTATGTCGTGACTTGAAAAATCGACATTGAAATATTAACGTTACCTGTTATATCTTCAATAATTCCATAATACCAAAACATTGATTAATGAAAAATGTGTGGCACCTCAAAACTCCTTTGTTTTTAATTTTGCGAAGTTCGGTTACCACCCCCCTCCCTCCTGCTGTGGTGAGAGTCAATGATCAAACTCCATTGTTTTGACGGCCAACTAAAAGTCAAACAATCGGATAGCACAGAGCCAAAGAGTGAAAATTTACACTGACTAAATACGGCGCTGTGTACATCCCAGGGAAAGTAAAAATAAGAGACAACACATCAAAAACACATCATTGTAATGCAGTGTCGGATGATTTTTCATAAAAGATATGTGGCCGATCCCTACGGGCCACATAGCGGGACTGGGCCCCGGGGTTACCGCCTGAAAATTGTATTCTCAACCGGGACAGGCGGACAGAACTTCAACACTTTCCTGTGTCTTGTTTCTCAAACTCCAGTTTGTTCTATGAACTGCGTCCGTATATGTCAGTGGCTTTAGAAATAGACTGAATGTCTCGGGAAGTAACTTTTGAATCTCATGAAAGAAACTGTCCTGTGCAAGGTCTCTGATTTCATTCACAAAAAAAAAAACTCACCTCAGATCACCTCGCCGTGTATCCAACTTTTTACATGCTATTCCTCTCCGTGGAAGGAAGTGGGTCCGTTAGTAGTTGGCTTGACCGTTAGGGTCCAAGTTTCTCTAGCCCCCTGCTGTTGGAGACGTCAGATATCGCAGGTATGGCGAGGTAATGAGTGATTATTTGCGGAATGTGCAGAGTCCCGGACCCTCACCCAGCCATAGTCAGTCCTCTGCTTCCGGAAATGGTACCAGCGGGTCGGGCACACAGGACGCATGCGTGTTTTCATTCATTGCAGCGACGACTAGCGGTCTAAATTATGTTTGCAGCATGATGTTTTTGGTAAATACTCAAATCGTTCATAAATCAGCTTTTTATAATATAACAGAAAACCGTTATTGGGCTATTTATAGATGTTTCTTTTGCTTCCACCTCTCCTTTACCTGACAGATATCATCATCAGAAACAATATAGATCAAAGAGATATGAGAAGGTATACTTTGGATCGGCAGGTGGCGCTGTTTACTTTATGAGGGAAGAGCAAAGTCCAGGGCGTTGTATATATGTAACGGTACCGCGCTCCAGACTCCAACTTTGATCATACTTTTAGATTCTCCAGGTAAGTTCATAGATAGATCGACGCTCTATCAAACAAAATTTCAAGTTGCTGGTTGATGACCAAACCTCCTTGCACCATGCACCAGACTCCTTTTGAAGTTGAGGGCTGAATAAATAGTAGAAATCGGCCCAAAAAGGGAATTTCATTGGCCAGAGAAGTTGGCCGCCTAGAGAAGCTCAATTTTACCTGCTCAAGGTAGCCTGAATACCAGACCCATAGCACAGTGACTGGATCCAGAGAGTATCAGTGTGCAGCACAGTAGTACTGAGATACATTGTACTTTCATTCCAGTTTGCTATGGGTCTGGCATCCAGGCTAGCTCAAGGGTGTGCATGGGGTTTGGTCTCTAAAAATTTACTTGTTCCCAGGCTCAGGGTGGGCTCTTTGTGGTTCCAGATGGGCTGTGGTGTGGCACTGTGTTACTAGCAACGCAAGCAAAATTCAGTAATAGCTTCATTAGATCTAGATTTGGGCCATACTGTATATGCAAATTATTGCTCATTAGCATACGGGCACACATTTAGCATACATATTGTTGTACACCACTACACTAGTGCTCTCGTACGTTAACTCATATCCCATGCATATCTGCCCTTTCCATACATATCTCACCTAGTAACGTTAACATCCCATACCCATCTGTTTTGTGTTCTCTGTCTTTCTTCCCAATGCCCATTCTCTGTCCCTTGGCCCATTCTCTATCCCTATGCCCATTCTCCATAAACAGACCTCCCTGTCGACATGTCTGTTCTCACATATAGCTGCATATTCAATGTCATTTCCACTGTCCCACAGTTAGATAGAGCGTGTGGGAAACATGCTGGACAGTCTTCTGTTTGTCATCCTCCTCATCATTGGATACAAGATCTACAAGTGGGTTAAAGGTCGTCCCAGGATCCCTAGAACCTCCGACAAGTCTGTCCTCATCACAGGGTGTGACAGCGGGTTCGGCAGGGAAGATGCCATCCGATTGGACGGTCTGGGGTTTCGTGTGTTTGCGGCATGCCTGACAGAGAAGGGGGAGGTAGAAATACGAAAGAGCTGCTCGGAGAGGGTTGTCACGTTGCGAATTAATGTGGCCAACCATGAGAGCGTCAAGCAAGGACTTCAGACTGTCAGAGATCACGTTGGAGATAAAGGTTAGTCAGACGATTGGAAGGTTCAATATCAGAATGTTATGTATTCTTGTTTCATTTTCATGACACACTCCTTTTCTGTGTAATACCATGGTATGTGTATGTGTGTGTGTGTGTCACTGTGTGTGTGCGTGTCACTGTGTGTGTGTGTCGCAGTGTGTGTGGATTTAACAACCCATTGTCCCTACAGCCAAAAGGCATTCATCATGGGACCTTAATTAACTATAACCCTTCTTTTAATGTTTAATGCTAATCATTAATAATATTAATCCTGTTGATATGCAGGTTTGTGGGGCCTGGTCAACAATGCTGGCATCTCGGGGAGGATTGGCCACATGGACTGGCTGGACCTGCAAGATTACCGCCAGGTTTTTGACATCAACTTCTTTGGCTTGGTAGACGTGACGTACACCTTCCTGCCACTTCTGAAGAAAGCCGGGGGTCGGATAGTCAACATGTCCAGCTGCACCGCTAGGATGGAGCCAGGGACGGGGCCGTACGCTGCCTCCAAGTTCGCAGTGGAGGGATTTTCTGATGGTTTCAGGTATGTCACGATCCAACCTGTGGACATCCTGTTTTGTCCCCAAAATTAAAACAACTGAAGCTGCTGATGAATCAAATTTAAGCCTGAAGGAAGAATTTCCTCAAAGCAAACCTAAGCTACAGCTCTAAAGTGATACGGTACAGTACAGTACTCAGATGCTGACAGACACATTAAAATAGAATCATTTCAGTGCTGCACTCATTGGTGCCCAAACTGTAATAAAAGTTTTGTATCTCTTTTATAATGATTCTTTTCAGACGTACTTTGAAGTCAGCTGGTGTTTCAGTCCATATCATAGAACCTGGCTACTTCAAAACAGCAATAACTAAAGCTGAGAATGTGGCAGAGAAAATGAAAGCATTGTGGGACAGCCTGGACCCTGAAAAAAAGGAAGAGAAAGGAGAGGAATATTTTCAAGCAAGTAAGACGTACTTTTGAATTCATATTTTTCAATATTTCTTTAGGGTACCTTTGCAGTCTGGTGGCATTTTAGTCTATATAATAGAACTTGGCTACTTCAGCACAGTTAAGTCTTTAGCCTCAAGAAAAAAGGCATACAGTCCTTGTAATTGATGGAAATACTAACAAATGGCATATTTTTTCATACTTAAGTTTAATTTCTTATTTTCTGCACAGGAACAGAAGATGTCTTGAAGCATCTAGACTTGATCTGCTCCCCTCGGCTGGATCTCGTGGTGGATGCGATAGAACACGCCCTGACCGCCGTCAGTCCGCACAGTCGCTATGTGTGTGGGTGGGACGCCAAACTGTTCTTCATCCCAGTCTCATGGCTGCCAACTGACATTGGTAGGAGTGCCTTGTCACAAGGTTCATGTACCATTTTGAAACTAATGATGCCCATTAAAGGCCCCTGTTGTATAGCCTGAACAATAAAAAAGTATTGGTTTTCTTTACATAATAAGCCTAAGCTGCCCTATGACAGTTTGCCTAGCAATATTTTGCAGTTGTTGTGACAAACATTTTGAAAACAGACACAGTTTCTGTCACTGCCAGGAAAAAA
Organism: Branchiostoma belcheri; assembly: GCF_001625305.1. Classification (NCBI taxonomy): domain Eukaryota; kingdom Metazoa; phylum Chordata; class Leptocardii; order Amphioxiformes; family Branchiostomatidae; genus Branchiostoma; species Branchiostoma belcheri. The sequence goes on along the minus strand of NW_017803602.1, from coordinate 2,914,918 downwards.
TTGGGAGCAGGGTTACTCTAGAGGGAAACATGCAGATTGAACACAGGTTTTGGGTTCGAGGACTACAGAAGAAAACTTAGATGTGGACTTTTCGATTTGTTTACAAATCAGCTTGGTTTGGGTCTGTAGTACAATATACCAGATTAGTTCAACACAAAGTGGATCAAAGTGTGCTTGTGCTATCTTTTGTGCATAGATACATTTGTGAATGTGTTTAAGAAGTTGTTAAAATTTTGTTCTGGAAGACATTTTCAGTTTCGGCTCCAAGTAGGTGCCTTTTATACCTGCTTTGAGTTTTTAAAAAACAACTTGATATTTTTCTTTTGATACAGTATAGTAAGTGATAAATAATGATTATGATAATAACCAATGTTGTTGTTTTTTTTGTCCATTAGGGGATGCAATCTTTGCTTGGGCAACTCCAAAGTGAGAAGAAACCAGTGCAGCAAAATTCTTTAGCCATGGATTATACAACAACAGATACTGTTATTAATGAATTTCTGCTTCTTGTTAGTTATTATTGCACACATCAAAAATGAATTATGAAAGAAATTTGAAAAAGTAAATCAGACATTAACAAAATTTCATATAGTGGGATGCCACATGTTGTAACTGCTTCACTATCTGACTACACTGGCACATAAAAACAATCTTACATTACTACTCTGATGGTCAAACATTGAGTCAGTGTTCATTACCAACAGGAAGTCACAACCATTTTCTTACTTCAACAAAACATTACAGCCTTTAGTGGATGTATTTGTCATGCTGCACTATTCTTGGTCGAGATTGACACAACAATGTCCAGTCTATCACTATCAGTGATCATAGATAATTATAAGGTCAGCCATGTCGAGATTAATACTCGTCCCATGGATGGCTGGGGCCGTAATACCGCCCGGAGGGTGAACCAGTGGGCGGTTGATAGACGACAACCGATAGACGGAAGGACACCATCACCAACTATTCCACAATCAAGATACCGAATCAACGGAGGGTCAATTTGTCACAACTGTCAAATGAGACAAAAGCTTAGGAAAGTCCCATCCACCCTTGAATGAAATAAATATACACCGCATTTACGGCATACATAACAGGCTTATTTCAACATTACTTGACGTTTGATATCTACATGTGTGTCATTGTCCTATTATACTTATCATTCTATTTTCCTTACAGCGATATTATGTAAGATTTTTGCGCCATAAGTGTAAATATGAAGAATTGAAATTTCTCATCTAGCTTGTCGTGCTCAATAACTTTGCAGTGCAAGACTAAGTTGCGCTAGTCCTGTTGTATTTTAGGAGGCTCCTAAAAAGAATCTAAACAAACAGCAGTTTTCATTTGGGTATCTTCAGCAGCTTCCAACATGTTTTTCAGTGCAACGACGTTGATGTTTCCTCCCAAAATGTCATTATGAACTCAGGTAGGCAAGAAAATGTGTAAAACATCAGTGTTTTATTAATTATCACTATCCAGTTGCAATATGATAGTTTTGAAATCATAAGGAAGCATAAACTAAGGATACTATTGCAGAGGGTAGTATTGTTTTACCAAAACAATGATATACACATTAAGACCATATTATGATTACTAGGAGTATCATAAACTTTGTTAATTTTAAACTAAATTATGGTGGCACATGTACACTAAAGATGATGTTTTACATTCTACGTGTACTTACCATTGATATACTGAGCAGTCTGAGGACTTGCTCTGATTTATGCTTCTGGACAAGCCAGTCAATACACAGAAGGAGCTACTAAAGTAGCGTCCAATTGCTTCTAATAAATTTATCCCAGGTGGTGTCAGCCAGAAGCTTATCCGCTGTTGTTGACTCCCCGGAGGTTTTCTAATGGTAAAGTGGTTTCCATCCTCACTAAAGGTCACTGAACTACATGTAGGTCGACTTCTTGATGTTTGTAAAGAAAACTATTTATCTTCATAACATAAGCATGTTTGAAACATAAGTTCTGTCGCATTTTTATAGACAAATGCATTAGCATCCGTTGCAGGTCCCACATGACGTTTTGTTAACTATACGCGGTTATCTGGTTCTGATTATAATGCCCTATACAGGAAAAGAAAGCATTTTGGGTGGGTTCTGTGAGGGAGGCTACATACGGAGTGAACCAGTACTAGTGAAAGATGGACATGGCGAGCCAGTGGTACCCAGACGAGAAGAAATATCCAATGGCAAAGGGACTGGACTCGGGACATCTATCTCTTGGTGTTCCCCAGGGTACAGATTGACTATGACTGTCATGTATCAACGCAACACTTGCTAGATGATCATGTTTTAGAAATGGAAACGATAATACGATCAATGTGATCCCGTAGATTTGTTTTAAGTCTTGTGCAATTCAGTCTCTTATAAAGACGGCTATAATGTGATGACTATCGTGAACTGCTTTATGAATGATCAATAACAATGCACCATGCATTATATCATCAACAACAACAGTTGCATTACAAGAAAGAGACCACCAGATGGAAACAAGAAAGATTTGTGTCACAAATCAAGCTGATGGAGGCCAAATATACTAAGTATACGGGTGGTGACCTGATGCTCAGTAAATTCAGTACGTTGTAGTATAAAACCAACATGTTGAATCAGGTGAATTCGGAAACTACTGTTTCACCAAGGTGTGATGATGATCGGAATCTATAAACTGGTGTGAATCTGTGGATAGAGTAAAAGCGGCGTTTGCAGACACCCAGGTGCAAGTAAACACTACTTTTTCCTTTTTTTCTTTCTTTTGAGTTTAGTATAACTGATTCTCTTTTCAACATGATCACAGACAGCTCAACTAGGAAGACTGTAGCAATTATGAGCACAGTGGCAGTGCATCATGTTTTGTATGCCCATGTTAGGTCTTCATCTTGTTAGCTCACTGGCTGGTGTCTGAATATGCTACAGGAGAGAGACGTTTGTCGGTGAACTTGATCCCGGGGCGCGCGATTCGAAGGAGTTCTCTGGTTCGCTGCCCTGTTTTAGGCCAGCGACTGCCCATGCGTGACAAAATTTCATAAAAAGAAGACTATCAAACAGTAAATCGTCTGGCCTCAGCTTGGATTAACAAGATCAGAGATAGCATGTCCAGGGTATGCAGGGCAAAGTCAAAAGCCAATTACATGCCCGAATCTTTTATTCAGGGTGACGCGCTTACGTAAACCGCAAAAGACGTAAGGGCCATGGTCATGTCAAACACATGTGATAAGAACAGTCTCAGGGATCAATCTATGATTAGCTTTATTCCCAGTGACGACGTAGGGGAGGCACAGATTTAAGCTGTGGAGCGGCTCCAAAATCATCCCAGTCTGGCACTATGTTAGTTGAGCTTTGCCAAGATGCCCAACCACCTGCGGCTGAGAAAGTTTTGAGTGACGTCCACTAATAAAAGATAACTCGGCAAAATGCTCCGTGTACACACATATCACAGTGCCTTTGACAATTTCTCATGTTTTCAAAGACATCGCCGGAACACTTAAACGAACAATGTCGCACATGATAGACGTTCACTAAAAATAATGCAACCTTCAAACAGACCAGACAAAACAACACACAGAACAGCAACTATACCCATGGAGGTAGTTTTTTTCTACCTCCATGCTATACCTAAATGTGTCAGAAGAGATAACTAAATGCTTGTGACCCTGTGTTATTTTATGTCTCTGAAATGTGACATGGATACCGTTACCAGGTAACAAACATGAGGGCCACGATGATTAGATCCTGATTAGCTCACCATACAGATTATGTTCTTTTGTAGAACTTAGTGCCACAGGTGGTAAAAGAATGGAGGCAATTACATTTCCTTCGAATGATTTGTTCTCTCTGTAGCCCACATCTACACTTTTTTAGAAGAAACTCCTACTCTCCTCCCTGTGTGAGTTTGTCATCAAAAGAAGAAAGATTGACTCGAAAAGGCGTGGGAGGCGACAAGTAGCTGGCGAGTCCATGCACGTTCCTCAGGGGAGGAGGCAGGGCAGCATCAACTTAAAGGGGCCATACTGATCAATATATAACTGATATGCTTTCCTGAGGAGACGTATCCGTCTGGTCAAGAAACATTGACGACTGCAAGCTAGGCGTGGAGCTGGTCTAGCTCGTACCCTCCAGTCGTCGTAGGCCCATGGTATGTCCCAATTCGAAGTTCAAACCGTCTTAGTTGACGGTGATCCCGCCTACCTCCCCTCTGAAAAAAATGCATGATTTTAATACGTGTGGGCACCGCTGATGTCACATCTGCAGCTGGTACTTAGTAACGAAGAAAGAGACGTCATCTTGTAATTAGCAGTCGGTAATGCTCAGCAGTGCTTGCTTCAGTCGGCCTCCTGTCAGGCACCCCGCCGCCATACCGAGATCGATTGGACTACATTAGGCAAGACCACGATCACACCACTTTATATACAACTCCACAAAGGTCGGTCCTCCTCAGTTCTTCAGTTGACTCGACCTATCAGACACCAGGCGGACGTATAAAGAGAGGGGACGAGCGACTACGAAGTCCTTCTGCAATCGCCTCGCAGGCCCGGCTGCCGAAGAGCCATGCAGATGCTGAACTTTCTCAACAGAGACATGCGGTCGAGGAAGATCCCAACAGTTCTCTTGGTAGGAAAAACGTTTTTGTCTTATTTGTTTCTGCCTTTTTCTTACTTCTGCAGACAGCCAACGAATTGGGCTGGCGTAACTTTTCAACGCTGGTAACGAGCATGATTGCCGTTTTCTTCATGCACACGGGGCCAAGCACGGCTTCGAGCTCTGTGAGATGTTTGTCAATCTAGATATCCTATTTAGAAACGCATCTGGCTATGAAAATTCCACAATTATCATTTGAAAAATTTCCATTTGAAATTCCCAACAGCTTTCACAAGGTGAAAACGACACGAAATTCCAGCCATCTAAATAACATCAACTGTTTCAGCACCATGGACCAAAGCACAACGTAGAGGGACTAGGGAAACATGATTCCACTCATTACGTTTAAGGGTCCGTAACCATAGTTAAAATATACTAAATTAAACCGCCATCCTAAATTCGTTAGATATCTGTCTACTGCATAGACCAAACCACAAGGACACCAAGAAAAGCGAGAGCAATCTCTTTGTTGAGGGACCGTGTAGCCATCGTCTGAAACAGTTTACCAGTTACACGTACGAACCAAACCCTGTCTCTTTTTAGAAGCTTTTACGATATTAGTAAAACAACTGTGAAGCTTGCGTGCGTCTGGCGGCGTCCCAAAGATATCTTACAAATAGAAGTGTCACCACCAGACACACACTAAATGCGTCAGAAGAAAGGCGGGAATCGAGAAAGTGCCCGCTCCGTCACCTCGATCTTCCTCCAAGAACTCCGCCTGGTTGGTACGGAGGGTAAACTCGTAATTCATAGGGTTATCACAGTTTGGACGTCGTCTTGCCGTTTACAGGTTTTTCTTTTCACCTCCGTGGATGAGGCCATGGTCTAGGAAAAATTGCAAACTATAGGAGAAAGGGGGAACCTATAGCAGTCCAAACTAGCTATTAGCAGCACGCCTCAGTGCACACAAAATATGTACACTTTATACAAACCTTCCCCAAGGGAAGAAAAATGTGGGGTCATTTATCATGCCAAGGATCTGCGAACAGAGGGCCTTATCATACATGTGTAAAGCTGAACACTCGTTGAAAACCTGGTTCCAAGAATACAAGTTCCCCAGCTCTGGATCTTCTGACTGCCCATTGTAAAGTAAGCATGTCATGTTTGAAACAGCGCAAGTTTTAAACCGCTCCTCGCCGTTATAAAAAAATCAAAAAGCATCATGTATGGTATCACTTGTAGTACGATTTTTGGCACTAGATGGGGAATATGAAAATTGAAAAATTTGCCAAAGTGTACACTCTGGTACACCCTGGTCTTAGAATAGCCGATAGCTTTCAAATCAACTAGTGAAATCAACCTCCACTTTTACTTATGGAGAACAAAATACAAATCATGACCAGAAGGCAGATTTTTTTCGGTTGTATTTTGAGATTGAAACAAAAACAAAATTTGATGAAATTACATCTGACTATATATGACAACCAGTATTGAAGCAATACGATGGCGTTCAACTTGCAGAAGGGTTACTTTTCATTCGGCCCTGATGAATCGTAAGAGTTAAATGTATAAGCCACAAAACCATATTCTACTACAAATCAATTCTATATTCATATGTATATTACGGCAAACATTTTTTAAAAATCTTATAGCCATGTTTTATGTACTCTAGCTCCTGGGATTTTCTTCTGTGAACTATGAATTTTTGATAGTGTTTATTTGAGAGGGTCCGATGATCTTAAGATGCCCCAAAACGCCTGGTCTATGACACTGAAATACCGTGACTTAGCTCCGACCGCCACCATGTTGATATTCCTATGACGTCACGTGAAAACGCTCTGCAAGTGACCGACCCATGTCAGTGTGTGCAAAAAGTTTGCCAACTTCCTGCCGGAAAGTTTTGGTGCGTCTTTTATAGCTGACTTTGCGTTATATACTTTTAATCATCGAAGACTGTAAAAGTAACTATTGATTCTTCAAGCACCACAATGGAAAAGCCATCCACCCTTTTGTTTGTCAAATCATGAAAGTTCCGTGACTCAAAACCCGTAATCTACCAACCATCGCGTCTTTTCCAAACTTAGAATTAGATGTCGAAAGGTTGTGGAAAATGACGCCACTCCTTACAATGAAGATGCCAGCAGGTCACGGCAACGATTACGTCAAGTAAGCAAAGAATTCAATCTTTCACGGAGAGACCTCTATAGTTGTCGCCCGGATACATAGATATTGAAGGATGGGCGTGTCTGATAAAGGGTCAGGTCCCTTGCCTCACCTTTAGGAGGGTCTGCATAGGGGGATCCTGGCTAACGGTGAATTCAGGCAATGGTTACCGGTAAATTAACTTTTTATTGCGAAAGGATTTGGGAATTCATTGGATTGCAATTGTTGCACTGTATTCATGGGATGTCTGACAAAACTAGTCTGTGAACACCGACACGATCAGATGCTTCATGCCGTTCGACTTCGTCATACGAATAATTTGTCAATGACGCTTAACTATACATTCGGGATAACAAATAACGTGCTGCGTAGAATTAAAGCGACTAGGTATGCTTCACGGATAATTCATACCTACAACGCTAGAGCGTTTACGTTGAACAGGAGCGAATCGGCTACGAGGAACGGTGAAATAAAACAGCTCGCTAGGCCTCGTAAAAATACATGCAGATCCCCCTACAGAACCGATCCGCGTGTCCACAGCAGACCCTTGAGCAACATCCAAAACTTTGCGTCATATGCAGACCAAATCGATCGACCCCGCTGACACCAATTTCTCCCCGCGCGCTCGTAGCTTCCCCAGTGACAAACGATCGAGGTCCGAAGCCATTTTTCTCCTCATTTATTTCAGCCAGTCGAGGTCAGTTTCTCAGCATTGCGTCATCACCAGTGCACATTACGCAGCCAGGCAGCATACATAGTGGTGGGCGTATTTTTTGGCGATAAAATCATCTTTAGCTTGTCTTATATCTCCAAGCTGAAGACGGGAGGAGAACAAATGAATACGTCTCTATACTGTAGTATACATGATCCGGCCGGGAACTTGATGTGCGAGAACGAAAGGTAGATATAAAAGACAAGAACATAAAAAAATGTGGGAAAAATCAAATTATGGGCACTATTTATGTATAATTAGCAGCAGCTACAGCAAGCAGCTCGGCCCCGCCCCGGTTTGGAAACGTGACTTTATTATTAGATACAAGCACAACAGGCCGGGATTCGTTATAGACTTCTATAACTGTGTAGATATACAAAGGCAAATACGATGACCTGAACATAGTAATAGTAGGGTATAAATATGAGTATATCATATTGTATATGGAATTTACCGATTACACGACAGTTTATTAGATCTAAACATTCTCTAATATATTTTCCTACTTGAACACTGTAGGGATATAAGAGAAACATTCTAACTTGAAAAGTTGAATGGTGATTCGAAGCTACAATCTCCACATCGACTGCAGTCTCTGTAGACCCACTTGGTTGTGTGTTAGCTGCGCGGAGATCAAATTGATAAATGTTTGTTGTTGCTTCTGACTTCCCAATGGACATTCAACACCCCAAAATGAATCTGTTGGGAGCTGTGAGGGCAAACTCGCTAATAGGGAAGGGTAGGCTAATTGGTGGTATTTCAGGTGGCCAGATCGTCACAGTTGTTTTGATACTGACAACAAATCAAAGAGCATTGGGGGCATTAAGAAGATTTACTTCAGTTTATTGATGCCCTACTAAATATTTTCCGGTCAAAAATAATGCATCAGATGCCTTTAAAGAAACTGAGACAGAGATAAAATTTTAAAATTTACTTCATTTGAGATCAAAAGAGCTTGTACTGATGTATGTTATATTTTCAACGCCCACAGACCTGTACGGAAGGTGTGGTACTGTGTTACTCCAGCCGTCCTTGACATCAGCGCTCGTGACATTCTTTCCAGTTTCTACTGAGTACATGTCTACGTCATACTGCGGGGTGTTTGTCACATTGCACGAAACTCGCCTGCCTGATTGATTACGCTTATAACAGCCCTTCCACTGGTTAGTTCCCCCTACTGCATTCAAATACCTGTACACACTACGGTACAAGCACACACACACACACACACACACACACACACACACACACACACACACACACACACACACACACACACACACACACACACACACACACACACATATTGCGTTTTGTGTACCGTGCATGTCAGGACGTTTTGGGAATTCATGCTGTATGTTGAATGGTTTTGTTGTCTGTGGTTTCCCTCAGGGTTTGTTCCTGATGGTTGTGGTACTGAGCTGTCCGGCGGCTGATGGTGCCTCCGCCAGACGGCGATGTCGCCCAATCTCCCAGGCAGAGCTCATCAGTAGGCTCGGTACGGCCTACAACCGCAGATACATGGCCACGTCATTACCAGAGGCGCAAAGAATGAGCAGCCTTCCAAGTCAGTACGACATGCCGGATACTTACGACGCACCGACCAGAATGGACACCGTCCCTTCCCCACTGCTAAACCGCACGATGCTTACCAGCCTGGTCACCGGTCGTAGGCGAAGACCAAGCATCGGAACGATAGGCAAGGTCCGCCGGCACACGGAGAACGAGCCTTTCGCCGAGTCGCACCCTTTACCTTGGGAGTGCAAGGAGCGGTCGGTATGGCACGACCTTGGGCCCAACCACTTCCCGAGATACCTGCGGTCCGTGGAGTGTGAACAACACAGTTGTTGGTACGGCCACTACACCTGCAAACCGCGCTCCTTTGTTGTCAAGATCCTGGAGCAGAAAAGGATGACCGGAGACTGCGCTTTCGAAGACCAGTGGCACATGAAGGAACACCTGCTCACGTTTTGCTGCGACTGTGCGCGACCGTGATTTTTTTAGTAAAAAGCACACCATGCTTATTGTGTAGCGTGTAGTTTGAAAGTTTAGGATGGGTCAGCAGTTGGTTTCTTGAAAAATGTGTGTTGTAGATGAAAAGAATCGATGAGCAAACTGGCAAAAATTGTTGCTACATGTAGTAAGTACCTAAACTTTCTTCAAACATATATAACATACTATCGTACGGATTTTGACATATTTCATGAAGCTAAAATTTAGGACCGTAGACACAACTTCACTATATAACAGAAATATCAGGCTTGTAAAATCATGCCTACATCTCCATGTACGTGTAATGTGACGGTAACCAACCCCAGGTGCGGATGAGCTGCGCCATTGTAAACCTGTTGCTAAACATAGCGCTGTCTGAGAGCACAATCGGTGAGCTTCTATCACACCAGAAAGGTAGCGTTTGGCTGTGATAATATTTTTGTAACTCCGTGTGGTTCCTGAGCGATGTCTTGATGTGATCAATGTATACATAATCGGAATGCAAGGAGATATATAAAACAGTACCATAGAATATACGTATTGTATATGACGTCTGTTGTGTCTGAACAAATAGATACAAGTACGACACGAGTTATAACCAGATCTAGGTGTTCTTAATTTCTTGTAATGAAGAGACGCACACGAAAGGTGACATGCTCCTATAGAGTCCTATTGCCAGGATCGTTTGTGTATATCACACAACCACCCCGCTTGCGATCCCCCTTCTCGCTGCGGTTAGGCATAGCCAGTCGTCACCAGCCAATCACGTCGTCGCCAATGTTCAAGAGGGAACGTGATTGGCTGGTAACTTTCCCGTCCATCATAAGGAGGGGAATATCTGATTGGCTGACGGTTGGACAAGGTTAACACAGCGAAAAGGCGGGATGCAGGCCGATGTTACAGGGTCGTTGCACAAGCGGAGACCCTGGCCTGGGAGGATGGGAAGGTGATAGAATACACATATCAGGTCTTTGTTGATAGATCAGAGTTATCTCTGAGTCAGTGTACGCTGCTGTCCCGTTCTTCAAGTGTGTGTGTGTGTATCAATAAACATGATTGCTTAAGGCGGCCTTGTACCCCCCAGGACACACAGTGCCTGTGTCAGAGACCAATGACGAATCGGAGATGTACATGCCTCATGTGTCTAACAAAATGCGATAGAATCTTGTTTCATGCCTACAAATGCAGTCTGTTACTTCCATGAATTTCTGGTTGACATTGATAAGGTAATAAGGACATTTCTTCATAAGTGCTTATAAAATTTCAAAGGTAATCTAAGTTAGATATCTTGCATGAATGTGAACGATGTCCGAATGCATCTTTACACAGAAATATCGAGATATAGACCGCTCCGAGATGTCAATCAAAATTAGCTATTCGGCCCATAAGAAAGCGGGATTTGGACATCAGTGGGCGTGTCCGCCATTTGTCCGTCAAAGTTCTGCCGTGGGCTGAGCTATATTTGTATATACCGCTATGGTAACCTGTCGATATTTGTTGTATGATGGATGTTACATTATTATAATCAAGAAAATTGAATATCATGTTACTTTATTTTTAATGTGATGAGATTACTATCTTGTCTTTTGCACGTCAGAATCGAAATGTGTATAACGTTAAATAATATTGTTTTATTCGTTGGAGTTAAAGGTTGAGTTAAAGATAAAAACAAGGCGCTTACTTAACTTCTATCCATGTGTTTCTTTCTGGCAATGTAGGTAAACCGAACCATGTCGCAACAGGTACGAGTAGATAGCTCTATTACAGTGGATTTTTCTCCGAGAAAGGGATGTATTTTTTTCTGGTTGTACCTGGAAATATTCATTGCCTGATGATATCTTAAGGAATATGTGTCCAAGACAATGCGTTTCCTCAAAGAATTGTAAAAGCATGATAAGCACAATTCAAACCTTGAATAAAAGCTGAGACTGTTATGCAACTGCCTTGAGCTGGTTCTTTTTGTCACCATACGCCAAAGGAGATAGGGTTCAGGAATACAAACTTTCAATAAGGAATTTGTGATGATAAAAGTGAGATAATGATCAGACGAAAAAAAAGCAATAGGAATTCCATACCTGTGATTCTGGGCATGCCAAACATAGTGATTTTTAAACGATATCCCCGGCCATAGAACCTAAGTTCTATAGGCTTCTGCCGATAGGATAGCACATGTAGTATTCTTCCTTTTTGTCCCAGGAGGTGGTGTAAGCTTCCGTAAGTTGCCAAGAGACTTCGGGAAGCTACACACGTGGCTTGTTAGAGTAAGACTTAGCACAAAAGCACACTTAAGAGCATTTGCATGTTGCTAATATACATGATAGCATCACTTTAAATGCGGACAGAAAACATGACTTGGGAGTGAAAAGCCTCAAAACCGACAAAACTAACATCGAAACTATCTTTTGCATCGTAAGTGTACCACGCTATACCAGGGACAAGATGCAGAGTGAGCTACCCTCCAGGCCCGACCTTTTTCCGTGATCAGTGGAACGATCATCCGCCCCCGCCCACTGCTGCCCCGGCTCACGGGGTGTCGCCTCGGGTCGGCTCAAACTCGCCGATTAACGAGTTCGATAACTTTTGGCAGCCATGTTTATTCCAGGTCTAATGCCACACAGCGGCAGAGTATCGACGTTTCTATCAGGAGATATTGCCAGAGGATCTCTCAAAATATTTTCAAAGAATGAGTCTTAACAATCCTGTGTGTGGGAGGAATGTCCTCAACATGCGGGTCACGGGATATGTGCATATGTAATCAGTACCATCCTCCATACAGAACACCCATCTCTCTTCAAGTTCAGCTCGAAAGGTCATCTGTGTTGTTACAATTCATATCCTGCAACAGAATTCAACTGTAATTCTCAACACAAACGAAAAGTACGACTTACTCAGCACCAGTCTTAAATGGAACGAGCAATCCACGGTTTGTAACGTCACTTTATGCAGATAGACCACATCACTTGGTGAGCATTGGGCCAAAAGTTGCCGGACATTTATGGCGTCCCCTCACCACAAAGTTTTTAAAAAATCTTGGACGCAAAACCTTGGGCTTATCGAGGCGAGAGAGTAAAAGCATAAGCCATATCAAGACATTAGGGCCATGAGGACATCCCTTAATTGGAGACGCCATAATTTTCTGCCACTTTTGATCTACTACTCAGTAAGTCAAGTGACCTAGCTGCATAAAATGGTGTCGAAGAAGTGACATGGGTTGTATTTTCATTGACACGTCTTTTAGTCACCTGTGGTTTCTTACACATTTACTAAAATTCAACTAATTTCACATTGTTTAAGAAAATATGTCGATTATGTTTTTTCAATCATAGAGCCCACCTGAGCTAGCCTGTGTGTGTACAAAGTACTACAAACGCGGTATAGAAAAACAGAATATATAGATTTATTTTGTTATCTTTGATCAAAATCAAATCGCAACAAACATGCACAACAGAGTAGGGACAGTTAATGGACAACAAATGTAATATAAAAACAGAATATACAAATTAATTTTGTCATATTAAAGTTTATCAAAAGCCAATCGCAACAAACATGCACAACTGCGTTGGACAGTGGGTGGCACATAATCATTTTGCTATAGATTGACATTTTTCACCTATAATCTACACACAACATACCGCGGGGATATCAATTAGTGAATCTCAATCGGCATGACAGAATTTGAAGAATAAAATACAGCACCTGATAGTGTTCATGTACAATTTGATATAACGTGCAACACAACAACAACAACCACAACCATATAGTATGTAGCAATCGTTCACTCAATATGTACATTTTGTAGTATAGTGTACAGCAGTTATGAAAGAGCACCCATACTTGTACTACAAAAACAAGAACATTATGAACACAGAGGCAAATGAAAATTCTTCATGCACTGATCTGGCTATAAATGATTATTAGATTAGTTTTTTTTACTACTTAATACAAAAACTTGTATGTAATCTTCCTGAACTTTAGACCTTCTAAGATGAGATTCTAACAAAAATCACCAAGGTCTATCGATAAAATGTACTTATGCCTTTGTAGTACGAACTAACAAGTCATGCAGTCTAGTTGAGTCTGTGAACGCAGAATAAGTAAGAAATGACTTCACGCAAGAGTTTATTCTAATTTGTCTGAGGAAATCACAATGTGGTATTAAGCCTGGTCACCAGTCTCTGTCTAACCTACATGGTTCTCGGCAGTGTAAGCTGGTATCCCTACCTGACCAACTTGGGCTAACCACCCCGGTGATTTTGCCTACGTCCTAAAGTGCCCAAGAGCTACCCTGGGAGCGGTCTGGGTTCCAGGTTAACAATGTGGCCGAGGTCACGCAGCGAAATAACTATTAAACATTTCCTGAATTTTGTGGTCATCAAACATATTCGTCCTACTTGTTACCTGGCACAAATTACAACAAAATTTGCATCTTATTTCAGTCTTGAGGTACATTGACAACAGATACTCGTCACTGTTTTCTTTGACACACATCAATAAAGTGTCACCATGGAATATACTGCAACTGTAGGCATTAGCCAGTAATCTCAAATACTTTTTATACAAACAACAGTTAAGGGAGGACGTGGGGTGTGTGAAAATGTAAGTTGAAAATCTTGCATTGTGAGCTTTGGGTATTTATCTGAACAAATCATTCTACAAACATTTTCACCCCTTCCCAACACGACCCTCCCTGGTTAATCTATCATTAAGCAAGGACATTATTGCCTAGAGTAACATCAAGGCACGAACGGCAAAGAACCTCCCGTTTGTTCTGCTCATCTTGGGTCCAGCTTGAAAAGTTTCTGTGCTTGGTGCAGTCCCACCAGCGTCCGCCAGACAGCGTTGAAGAACCCGGTCGTGTCGTATGGCACGTCGTGCTTTCTGCACAGCTCTTGGATCATGGAGCCCACCTGACATTAAATATGAAAATTACAAGGTTACTGATCTACACGGCTTTCTAAATCCTTGTGGTAAACGAGTGTACTGACTGACCGACCTAGATGAAATGTTCACCGCATGATTCCTACACCCATCGGAGGGATTAAAAAGTCATTAAGGGAGGTTTTATTTTTGCTATAATTATGCGTTGTGTCAGATTATGATGTCTGGCATGATTGAGTCTGGTTTTACCTGGCGCATACAGTGTCTGGGCACGCGCGGGAAGCAGTGGTGCTCGATGTGGAAGTTGAGGCCGCCGTGGAACCAGTCCATCCACCAGGGGTTGGTGATGTTGATGTTCTGCATCACCTGTGGCAAGTAGAACACAAAAAACGCGATCTTTGTTTTGTTTGTTTCTTTGTACCAAGATGTTGAAAGCGTGTGACTCAACCTGATCTTAACTTCACTCTACTTCATACTATTCACAAGCCTTACCGACCGACAGACCGACCAGTCAACCGACCGTCGACCATCAATGACCAAAGAAGATTACCTGGTATCTGTAGAACTCCATATCGTGCATCTCCTCCTTCTGGTACATGTCCTTGGAGTAATGACTGATCAGCAGCTGTATGTGTAACACGCCTTCACCCAACATCGCCACACCGTAGAACAAACACCGTTCCTGGAAATAACAGACACTTTGAATGAATATGCGTTGATATTTGATCCACTATATGATAACGTCGAACAATTACACTGTACGTGCTAAAACACTTTATACGCACATATCACATTTCGGAGGTTTTCATCAATATATCATTAGACGCCTGCTTTGCCTTAGCTAGGTGGTTGATGCCCACGACATAGGCAGACAGATCATAGATAGATAGATGGACGGACAGATGGATAAATACATTGTAGGCATACGTAGAACATATATGGATGGATAGACAGATGGATTGACAGATGGATAGATGAATGGATAGATGGAAGGAAGAGGCTGTAACTTTTAGTAATTCTTTAGGACAATCAATAATTGATCTCAAATACATCTTACAGACAGTCAGGTTTTTTGTATAGCGTAATGGTACTATTTGTATTGTGGACACTTGCATGTACGTACCTCCCAGTTGGGCAGCAGGGACAGGAGGAGAGCCATGGCGATCCAGTGCACACAGAAGGCCGCCCAGGTGCCCAGGTCCGTCTCCCGCTTCATACTGTCGATGATGATACCAAACCGGCCGGCGATCATGCACACAGGGATGAAAATGATGTGCTGTATCTGTAAGAAGAACAGTCGTCAGGTACTTAATTTGTGACAACAAATACTTCGTTACTTCTGACTCAAAAGAAAGAGTAGTTTAAAATGCAGGTACATGTTAAAGACGATGATTATAGCTTACGTTCCTATTAACGTGTGTATTTAGAAATGACAGTAGTATAGCGTGAAAAGAAGACTAATTAAAGGCGGAGGTGCGTGAGCTTCATACAAGATACTACTAACGTCCACAATCGGCCACGATTGACTCATAAGGCGCTTGGCTTTTGAAAGTTGATCCTAGAAAGGGTTGAAGCGTTACCTTGATAAGGAGCGCCTGGATGTGGGTCTGAAAGAGCGGGAATAACTTAGTGTTCTGGGCCCAGACGGGCTCCCACATTTGCGGGTCCACGAAGTTGTCTTCGTACGAGACACTGTTGAGGAGCACGTGGTGTACCCAGTGTTCATCCCGCCACCAGTTTGCACTCATGCCGAAACTCAGCGGCGCCACCACGAGTCCCGCCAGGTAGGTTAGCCGTTGGTTGTCGAACGCCTGGTGGTGGAGAATGTCGTGCATGAGCATACCGTTCTGCTGCCAGAAAAGCGCCAGGAAAACTCCCGCCAGCCCGTGCGCCCAGGACGACTGAAACCCGGCCACGAAAGTGATGACTAAGGAGAGCAGTACCAAACACACGGCGTACTTCTTGGCATACCACCTCAAGTCCGGTTTGAAATATCCCTCCTTCTGCAGCCTGTTGTATAGTTCCCGCATGTCGCGGTTGAACGGGTCCTCCGTCACACTGTTGGTGTAGGAGCCGACGGCCTTTAAATACTTGATAAGGTGCTCCCCTCCCTTCGGATGGACGCTTCGGAACACATCCGTGGCGTCCTTGTTGATGAAGTAGTTGATGATTTCCCCACCAGGGTGGCGGTGCACGAAACTGGTGACGTCGTACCACTTGCCCTCCACCCCCACGAGTTTACGGTTGGTGGCCAGACCGTTAGGAGAGGGCTGGGGGAAACGCCGCTCCGCACCAGTCGTACCATTATACTGCTCCACGATACCCATGGTCCTAGAAAAAAAGAGAAGAGAGTCTTAGTCAGATCATCGTTGGCCGAATTTATAATTCTATCTTTACCAAAGAGCAAACCAATCACATGAATCAATGAAATAAGTATGGGTAAATTTTCATACACTATCAGGAGAAAACTTAGAGTTCAGAAAGGTACATTCAGACCCAACCTTGACTCTAGCGTGGTTCGTCTGCTCAGGGCAAAATGTTCGTTAATGTTTAACATGGTCCTCAATAAGGTCAGGTGCAACGTTCCGTCTGATTGGTGCGACAAATTTGACGGATGGCAATCAAAAACTCACTTTGCACATAGTGACTTTTCAAACAATACATTAATTGCCTAGGAGGTAAGTACAACAAGTCTGGGTAATCAAACTATGACGTACATTCGACCGTTTGAATCGGCCGGTGACGACCATAGTCACGGTTGCCAGTTAACGGAAACGCTGTTAGCGGTAACGTTAACGTGCCCAAACGCACGAACGTTGTGCTGTCTGAGTTTGTTCAATACTCAAACAGAACAAGTCATTTGTAGTGCCATGCAAATACCCCGCGCCTGGTCAGGCGGTGACGTAAGTCTAGTTCGGCGGGAAAATCGTGACCTTTTCCTGACGATTTTTTTCTGTCAGTATTGAGGGGAGCTGGGTGTTGTGGAGGTGAGTTGGCTTTTTCGGTCATAGCTGCCCCCAAGGTAGTTGTCGGAAAACATGGTGGAGTTGAAAAGGTCACGACTTTTCTTCTTAAGATCCGCGTGGAGAGTATGGACACAGGGATTTGTTTGCAAGGCATCGCCTAAGCAGTGACGTCACTGTATCATGCGCGCACAATCACTCTCTCTTAGATATGGCCCTGGGTCCTGCCTGCCACCAGGCAGTTACACATAACTGCAAGAGACAAACTGATTTTAAACTCGCAAAGCTCTAATCAGTCGAGCTAAAACACCAAACAATCCTTGTTTACCCCCAACAGCAACAAATTTACTAAAGGAATAAACAAGAACAAAGACAAAAGCCGCTGTGACTAGAGTCAGCTGCCCGGTTTGTCGATTTTTGGGCGTAAAATGGTATTGGTCTCTTCCCCTTAGTATTAACAACTCAAAACTGCATTGTCAATCATTGAACGGCACTAGTACTGTGGCAAGCGATATCCTAGTTCTTGTTTGCTTCAATATTATGATCGTATAATCGTAACTCTTTAAATACAGGTGGTCGTTAGCTGTAAGGTTCCCGCTTTTTTCCGTGTCAGCGAGTTTCCAATCTATTCTTAGTCGTTATTTTAAAGTTTGAGACTACCAGCGAACGAGACAGTCAGAAAATGGGACTGCTAAAAACTCTTGAATCGAGCAGGGTCATACGTGTATAACGTCCGTTTAAGCCTTACGTAACACACAATACGTGTAATGAGGTGACCCAACAGACCCCGCCCCTTGCCCCAGACATCTTCTGGAATTCCTAGACAGTATCATTGTTAACATACTTACTAGTCCAATGTGACGTGTTCGTCGTGCATTTACTGCACCACGACAGGTATCACGTTACAGCTCAACATATGTGTTGAAAAGTATGTAACCGTCAGTTATAGCGATGGAAGAAACAGGTGTTGACCCTATTATGCAACAGCGATTATCAACCATGACCATCGTCGGCATTCGCTTTCAAGCGGTACCAGTCAGAAACAGTATACCTGTGTGACTACAACGGAACTACGTTTGCTAGGAAATTTGTTTGCCCACATGTAACCTATCGCACCGCTATCTAACGGACCATAAATGGGCGGGACCGTTTAGCCTATCGTCTGCAAGTTTTTTGGCGCGCATGTGGTTTGTGGGAGGGGGGTTGAAGCGTTCCAACGCCAGAAATACTAGTAACAACAAATCCACATAGCCGTCATGGTTGGCTACGTGCCGCTTGTCACAGCGACTATATATATCACACTGCCATGGTATGTAACAGTTACTGGGTTAAAACAACAGCACTTCTACAATTTGCTATTACAACATTACACGTACAGTACATGTGTTTCTAATAGTACAGGTGAATGGCAAGGACAAGTGACCCCCCCCCTGAAATGAACTCCCCATAGACTATTAACCCGAAGACAATGCATAACGATGAAAGATATTATGTTACATGAACTAATTATGTACATTAGATATGAACCAAGCAGACGTGCATAGGCCGTTTTCGGCACTTCTATGCACCTGTTGCTGTAGGCGTACCCCCATACATAATGACACCATAAGGTCGTGTACCCTACACTTCATTTACTACAGGTGCACCATATTATATTAGGTCTGACACTAAATAGCGATCACGCGACGACCAGAGTATAATTACTGAATACGTTAGAAGCCACTGGAATATTTTAGAACCCACTCTGTCGTACACTGGCGACTTCTATTTGCTGTGGATCTATCCTGGCGGTTCGGTAAAAACCGCCAAACGCCGCCGGCAACTCCCAGGTGCCTTGGAGGTGACGTGAGCTCACGCCGTTGGTTAGGAAACACGTGTAACGTATATAAGTGTGACTGGGCCGTGTACATACACACTCAACTACCGGGACATTCTGTCGTGAGGCTACGTACTCACCTGTACCTGGTGAAAATGTCTGTGATCGGAAGAAACCGTTTGGTTCCGCCTGTATGGGTTCTGGATCTGTATACCGGCACCGCCTGCTTTACTACTGGAAACCCACCTGTCGAATTCCGGTCTTGTTTGCTGTTGCGTGGTGCACAGGGGCACACCCTATCAGCAGGTTGGGAACCAAAAGACGGGTTCCGCCCGTTGATAAATTGGGACAGTCCATTTCTTACTGCCGGGGGTTGCTCGCTGTTGAGTAATTAAAACCTCGTAGGCAAACCAAGAGCCAGTGCAGTATTGTTTCCCATCGCAGACACACGAACACTATTCATATAAACATAAGAGTGGCAGCATTGCGGGGAAGGTTATAAATGTCCTTTATCAAGACCGCGCGCACGAACGTTCACTCCTATTTTTGCGAGTAACCCGGTCCATGAAAGGCACCGTGTTTACCTGTCCTCACCTTGACAACTCTGACAACATGGGGCACTTTTGTTCTCGTTCCTTTTCATTATCACGGCGGATTTACCAGACAATACATTCTGGGAGACTGGGCCAGGGATGGGCCTACGGTAAGACCGTAAACGTGGATCACCAGCAAACAAAAAGAACGAAATACTGGGAGAAGTTTGACCTATTTTTGTGTGGTCGAGGCTAGCGAGAGGTGGATCTTTTGTAAGGGATAGTACGATGTTCAGCGGGTTGGAACGGAGAAAGTCCTGCCTACAAATTAAGGAACCTTCCCTTGGGAACAGGGAAATTAATCATTCCTCTATTTAAACCAATCACGATTATGTTAGTTCATGCAAGGACATTGTTTTTGGTCCATGAAAGGCAATACATCAAATTAGAACAGGTATTATCATAAGGAAGTGACCTACAGGTTAAAATGTCAGTCGCGTGACCTTTACGGTTTTTCAGACAACAGAAATACACAATAGACAGTTAGCCCGGTTTCACTCGCCATTGCGGACTCGCCAACTGGTCCGAAAAATTTACAAAACACTTCACGGTGTCTGCTTTCTTACTGTTGTCTAGCTTCACTAGAGGTCATATTTGTTGTTAATTGCGGCCAAACATATTGACTAGCTCATTAGCATTAATTATACAAACTGACTAAATAATTGTCTTCATCTTATTTACTTAAGTTTATAATATATGTCTAAGGATTTGGAAGGTCCGTAGATCCCCTCCCTCCAAGCAAACTCAGCTCCCCATTTTAACACCTGGGTGAAGGAAGTTGTGTAAAGTAGCTTTCCCAACATGTAGCCTGGCATGCCAGTTATGCATCGTAATTTCAAACACCTGGAATTGTCTGTCGGTGGCTTTAGGAATTTCCAATCACTGTACTGGGAGAGTTCGTTGCACTTTACAATTTAAGGCAAATATTCCAATTATCAGTCTCAATAAAGTGGACGAGGAGTCGTATTTGACTTCATAGTAAAACTAGATCTAGCTCGAAAAGAAACAAAATCACTGTCGCTGTGCTATTCAAAGAATAAAATGAGACCACAAGAAAACAAAACGTTTTGCAAATAAACCAAATCGAAAATTACAACAGTTGACGATGATACCGTTCTTTGCTGTACGCCTTAAAGTACAATGTATTTACCTGTCAACGCACGTTTCGGTAATTCAAGGACATTATACGGTGTCCTTGGGTAATGTCGGACTGATTGTCCTCTCTTCCCCAGGGTAATATTGACTGGCTCTACTTCCCACTGCTAGATGGCGCTGCAGTGAGAACATGACGGCACCAAACGTGACTATAGCTTGTATACTCCTGTATATATTTTGTCCATTTATTTACCAACCCGATGAAAATATCAATTGAGTTGGAGTATCTGACAATATACTTCACCACACAGCAATTTATTTGACCATCTGTCAAATCCCAAATTTTCCCTCACTATTAGCACGAACTCTGTAGCCATGCAAAATTAACATACAGTCTCTAAACTCCCAGAAGGAACATTGATAATAATCCCTACCTTAGTTTCCTGTTGATGTAATTGAAATTTGCACGGAAAATATATACAGATGTTTCTTTTTGTCTGGTATCCTATTAAGTTTAATGTGTAGGGTTGAAAGCTTGTAAAATGATGATGTAGTAAGGACCATATTTTCTGATCATTTCTTTACATAGCAGGCTGAATCAACCGTATCGTATTATATAACGACATTCATGGAGTATATGCAACGTTATTGCGTTGTGTGAACAAAAATGAGATATTTGTTTTCACTCGGCTATCGTGTATTTATTTGTACCAGAGAAAATAAAGGGGCCTTTGTGCAGGTGCTTTTTGAAATGTTTGTAAATGCCTGAAATATCAAATAATGGTACAGATGTATTAAAGACTGCTGGTAAAGATCAGTGACATCAAGATTTTGGTATCTAGAAATTTTTTTCTGATTTGGAGCCAAAATCATACAATGAGCGCCTTCAACAATGTTTATCATGATCAGCCCAAGGTCACAGGACGTTAAAAAATTTATCAGGACCATACAAGAGAAATGTTATTGAGATTTGAACCATAATACCAAAGAATTGCCGTTTATTTCATGATCAATGTATATGTAGCATGACATGTGTCGAAAGAATAAGTTTCAATTCACATTTGTATCAGGTAATATGCCGTGTACCTATTACTACAGTACAATGGTACATTAGAGAAGCTCACGTAACATAGCGGTTGTTTCAGATACTTAGCCTGGTAAACCACCCCGTGGACCCGGCATAGGTTTTTTTAACAGACCCAGTCCACCTACATGTATCACCTGAGTGTCAGCATTGTTAGCTTTCGTCCGCTCCCCTTGTTGGCGGTGAGCGGATCTTGGGGAGCGGACGAAATATAACAGGGCTGACACTCAGGCTACCTATCAGAGCACTGAACACTTTTTTTTAATCTAACAAACGATCTTTTAGCCTGGATGCCACACCCATAGCACGCTAGGCTCAAAGTTCATACATAAGCCAGATTGCGATGATCAGGGCCTAACTGAGGGCTATATAATTTCCTTGGGAACATTTTGGCCATGGAGCCAAGGAACGGACCTGCGTAGGACCTGGAAACAGTCTGGCATCCAGGCTACCGATCTACTTAACTGATTTCATTGGTTTGTAACTGAATTGGAATTTGTGAAATTGCTCGGGGCGGAGGGCTAGCAGAACACTCCCAGTGCCGAGGAGATCCTTGATGCCCACGCGGTAGGCTGGTGCCAGGCCGATACTGTCACTACGCACTCGTATAGTGTTGACAGCTCATAATGCTGATGTCTCGTCAGGGTAACCACAACAAAGTGCGCAGACATAACACCAACTTATCCCCTTTATCTCTGCAGATTATGTCTGTACAAAGCATCACTGACGACGTAATCATTTCATCGCCCGGAGACTTTCTGTGTACAGAATCGGCTCTTGTGGATATCCGAAGAAGATTAATTGGTACTCAAAACAATACAACTGTCATATTCTGCTTCTAGCCACAAACAAAAGCACCGGTATGTTCCGGACACAAAGCGGCGTACCATAGTGATGACACACCCTTAAATAATACCTCCAAGGCAACAATTATCACTGGCATCTAAAATGTATAACCGGGACAAAGGTAACGCGCCCGTCTTCAT
This sequence comes from Branchiostoma belcheri, assembly GCF_001625305.1. Classification (NCBI taxonomy): domain Eukaryota; kingdom Metazoa; phylum Chordata; class Leptocardii; order Amphioxiformes; family Branchiostomatidae; genus Branchiostoma; species Branchiostoma belcheri. The sequence goes on along the minus strand of NW_017803602.1, from coordinate 2,892,054 downwards.
TAATGTAGCATGGTAACCATTCTCTACGGGCGGTTTTGAGGTGTTTTAGGCCCCAGTTTGTTGGCACAGGCCTTTCCTTTGGCAATCAATCTTTAGCCTAGTTACAAAACCTAATTTAGCCACCGAGTCTCTTTCCTCTACCGCAAATAGTAGAGAAAAAAGACAGCTAAAATAGGTTTGGTAATAAGGCTAGTCGATCTTTTCAGCCCGCCTTTCCAATTACCCGTCCCGTAGTATACAATGCGTCCGCATCACCCCTACTCTTCTTGACAAGTGTGATGAGTCATTTGCAATTTACGTGGAAAGGCGTGAACCCATACAATGACACAGAAGGAGAAAGCCAGGAATTGGGAAAATTTTATCTCCACCCTAAAATCTAATAATAACATATTGCAAAACCATACCGGCTGCTTTGTTGGATCATACATGTACTTCGCAGGATCCAGCTGAGATTTTCCCTTTAGGCATTGGCTCAGAACCCTGTGGTTTTGGGGTTCAAATCCGTGGCACGCCCCCAATATGTTGTTGACGTTCCGCGGACAGGACTAGGTGCCCAGACTATGAGTAGCGTGGGTTCCATTGACTCGATGAATGCTTCCACCCTCTCCGTTCTGCCTCCGCAAGGAACCCAGGCTAGTATATGAGAGGAGGCAAATATTGAGCCGATAACAGCAGGGGCCCCTCCCGGTGTTAGTGGAATGTCACTCAAGTGTAATAACTTATTACTAATCACCCCTGCGATGAAATGGAATCGGCGTTTAGTTCAAAGGTCAACAACTTGTTGGATCAGTGAGACACTTCCGGCATACATGTATTGGCGCGCTCTCCTGTTGACAAGAAAAGTTAATGAGTAACCGGAGCTTTTGGTTATGTAAACTAACCACCGTCTGGTTGATAAGTTATGGCAGAACAAACTGCGGGGGACTATATTGTACTCGGAAAACTAGGAAGTGGTGCTTTCGGGACGGTATTCCAGGGTAGACATCAATGGCAGGGCTCTACTGTCGCGCTGAAAAGGCTCAACTTACAGAACTCGGACCACATAGAGACCGCCAGACGTGAACTTGAACCACTGCTAGCCCTCAGAAGTACTCCACACTTCAACATAGTCATGTTTTGGGAGTCCTTTGTGTACCAGGGGAGTCTATGGCTGGTGCTGGAATACTGTGATCTCGGTACGTTAAACGACTTCATTCTAGCAACCCCTCAAAATACTGCACTGAACCTCCGCTTGATGACTAATATCACGGCTGCTGTGACCTTCCTACATGATCGAGAGATCGTTCACCGCGACCTGAAACCAGAAAACATCCTCCTGTCCGGAACTGAAGAAAACCCGGTGGCGAAAGTTGGCGATTTCGGGCTCGCTAAAGTCTGCGGCGACGCTTTTCCCAACCTCTTCACCGACTATTACATGTCTGAAGAATGTGGGTCTTATATTTTCCTTGCTCCTGAGGTTACTGAGGGACACTACACTAAGAAGTGCGACATCTTTGCCATGGGGGTCATCTTCGCGGCCATGATCACCAGAGCAACTAGAAAAGACGAAGAGGGTTCAGAAATGCTGGTTGTGGTCGTAACAGAAAACAGCAAAGATCTCACAATAGGAGAGGCGCTTCGACGAAATCCCAACACGGAGGCAGAGATCTCGGAGTGTCTCGCGAGAGCTATGCTAGAGAATACTGACAACAGGGCCCTAGTAGATGTCTGTCTTAGACTGTTACGTTATAACTACCATACACGGCCTACCGCATCCGACGTGCACGAAGATATGAAACAGTTACAACGCGGTGGCGGTACCGGTAGCCAAGACCGTTTAGGACGAGACCCGTCTTTCCTCGGAGAAGGACAAATACAGCCAAGTCATCAACTTCAAGCAAACTCACTCCCGACGCATCCATCATCCGAAAGAGTGGAAGGACTGCGTCAAATCCAACGAGGAAGAGGACGACGTGGAAGATATCCGTTATTTCGAAGAGCCATACGCCATGTACGTGGACAGATGGGACAAAGGCAAGGCGTAGGAAGAGGCGCGGGTCGCGTTCGAAGAAACCGACTCGCAAGAGGCGGAACAGCTCAAGGTCCGTTACATGCTCGGGGACGACCCCGTCTTCAGCCCGCTGTACGGATACGGCAGATCAGTAGAAACTTCCCGGGGGGCATACAAGGGTTTTTCCAAGCCATGAGACGACGAGTTGGTGAGATCAGGGCGACTAGGGTCATTAGCCGAATTCTTGACTTAAACGCCTGATTTTTAGAATTCTACTGGTGTGTTTGACTTGACTTACTTGACGCATGTCGGGTGCCAGTCCTATGATCCTATGCTACCGGAACCACCTTGGCAGCCTAGTAGCTCCTGTCTTGCAGTCACTGAATGTCAGAAAAAAATTAGCTTGGATGCCAAACCCATAGCACACTGGGCCCAAAGTAATATCCCAGTGTGCAGACTGGAATATTACTTTATGCCCAGTGTGCTATAGGTCTGGCACCTAGGCTAGAAAGAATTATGATGCATCACCGATGACTTAAACATTGCGAGGTCATAAATGATCATTTGCTTTATTTTATTTCTTGTTTATTTGTTTGTTTCGTATAACCAGTAAACCGCCTTTTACGCGTAACACACCATGGTGTACAGCACTGGTGTGTAAGACCGGACTGTAAGTATACAAGGACAAGGTTTGAACCAATCACACCAGGAAGGACCCCTTCTCTTTTCGACGATTATGATTGTACCTAAGTTAGTTTATACTTTTTCTGTTATCATATGGGTTCTTTAACGTGCGTGGGGTGTGGCTCTCCCTAACACAGGACCAATCCGAGGGACGTCCCTAACCGAAGTGAAGTGAGGAAATTAAAGTCGTGTAAAGTGCCTTTCCCAAGGGCACAGGATCGGTGGCGTCGACGTCGGGCAGGATTCGAACCCGGGACCTCTTGGGTCTGAGCTCATAATCGTCGAAAAGAGAAGGGGTCCTTCCTGGTGTGATTGGTTCAAACCTTGTCCTTGTATACTTACAGTCCGGCCTCAAGTCCGGCCTTACACACCAGTGCTGTACACCATGTTTATGAAGCACTTACATTAGTGATAAAACACTGATCTTTCTTGACGTCCTTTATATTACACTAACAGTATTACACATTTGACATTACCTTGGTAATTCTTAATCAGATTTAAATATATATCATTAATTAACTTAATAAACCTTAACTAAAATTACACAAGCTTAACCAAGGACATTTTGATAGTTCTACTATAAAATGTCAATGTCATTGTATACACGTAATATTACCTACATAAATGGGAAATGAAAATACGTGTCGAACTCTCTCGGAGCAGTCGTTATTTCAACGGGATATATCCTACCGGACCTTGACCTAGTTGTGTCGAACTGTCAACATTTTTGAGAGCTCGAGGAATGAGGTCTGCAGCTGGCGAAGCCACACCGCCTGGCGGATGTCAGCAGAAATCTACGCGCCTGTCAGTCAACTCTGCTTGTCGTGTTTCACCGATCAAAAGACATACCTTGGAACCTGCCCTGGAATCCAGGTTACCGCGGGTCTGGTCGATTCTTGTCGGCGCGCTAATAACACAGTATCCAGCCGGCCAGGGAGTTTTACCGGCCCCGCTGTGTAGAACTGACATCGTGTTTCCTCATTGTGCGTACCGAAATTTTGATTTGATTTATCACCATGGCTGTACATGTGTGTACTTTCGGTAGAACATTGTTGAAGTGATAAAGATCCAACGATGGCCTTATCTACTTTTGGTCGCTGATATTATTATGTAGAATCAATTATTTGATTCACTTGTTATGCTGTCAAAACAAATAAATTAAACAGATAAAATTCACTATGTCGCACGACCTACTTCTTGTAAAAGTCATATATATGACAGCGAACCAGGAAAACTCATGGAGAACACTTCAACATTCAACTATAACGTACACGTAATGTCATAATGAATGGTAAGTAAATGAATGGATGGATGGGTATGCAGAGCAGGAGGAAGAAGAGGATACTCGACAGCAAGTGAGAAACGAAGTATTGTCGTGCCGATCGTCGCGCTGTTCGTCCTCTCTCCACTGCTGCTCCTGCCTGTCTCCCTGACTACAGTGTCTCTTTTTATCCAACACAGGCGGTACTGCCCTACATGTTGACACTTTGATTAACGGTTCCTCTTCTTTCCGTCTGATAAACGGGGACATGCGACACGTGTTTATTTTGATAGCAGGGGTTGTGGAATCTTGGAAATAGTTCACATGGAGTTCAGCTGCTTCATTCAAAGTTTAGCACGTACAATTGATGAGTAACATTACAGATGGATGGATGGATGGATGATTGTAGGGCAGCAGTGTGTGGCAAGATACGGAAAGTTCCTTCACTAGATTACGTAATACTTGTAACCCGAGGGGAGTCAGCCGGACTCTACTCTACTCTGTACACCACCTGTCCGGCCCTTTCACTGGTCTGATGTCACGGGTCATACCCGGCGTCCCGACACCGATGGATGGTGGAGTCGTACCACATGCCGTCCCCGCAGGAAAGTGGGTCAACTCTCCCATATAGGCGGGCGTAACTGCTTTCGGCCACCGAAGAGAATCAGCCGGCTAGCGGTCCGATATCTAGTCTTGGTCTGGCTCCCAGGTATTAAAATACGGGCATAGTTCTATACCATATGGTAGATATATAGACACAATGAAAGATTGGATATGGCATTCATTCAGATATAAATAGTGAGACTTTACAGCATTTAAAAACAAAACAGATGGAATGTCGTGCTCCCCATCGTGGTGTCCTTGAAAAATTCGGAAAATGACTTCCCAAACTCAGCATCACCAGTATCCACTTGTGATAAAACTTACCTTGTTTGTTGTCTCTCGGCTGAAGATAGATTCCGGAAACCAGGAACTAACTAAATCCAAATCCACAAACATATATACAGGCACTTAAGTAAACAAGGACGATACCTGGTAACTGTTACCGTTACGTGCACTTGATGACCCTTGATGAGTCTTGAAAGTTGGCACAGTTTGTGTCCTTCAGTTGAGCAATGGGTACTTGTGGGTGTCGGTAAACCTTTCCGACGTTGGCTCAAGTGAAGATAACTTGCTTCTGCCTGCTTGTTGTCTGGTCGGGCTCAATATTACATAATATGATGAGGGTGTGTGGCCCAGGGGCGTGGCCAAGTTAAGGCCTGAGTTGAATCATGGGAAATCTCATTTTCCCGCGCTTTTTCCAGGATAGCTGCACGCATGCGCGTGGCGAAATTCAAAATCAAAATGGCCGCCGGTCGGCAGAAATTCTAGTGTGTTATTTTCCTAAATTTTTAGCTCTATTTTCTTTCTCTGTCAACTACCGTAAACAGTCGCAATGTCTCAGGAGAGCGGATCGTTTCGCGTTGTCTTCCTAGTCGACACTAGCCCCAGAAAGGACGGTGCTGCCGAAGAGGAGAGGGTTTCGAACGCACTCAACCTGTCCGCCTTGAAGATTTTGTCCCACTTAGCTCACAAAAATGGACAGACCAAAGACAACATCCTTTGGGGGTACAAGTTCTTCAACTCCTCGAATGAAAAAGCTCCAAGGGATCGCTTCAATTTTCGAGAATTCGACAGCAAGCTTTTCGAGGCATTCGAAACCGAAGTGACCGGACGTTTGGAACCGCCATGGTCTGGGAAAGAAAACGAAGAAGACGAGCGGAGTCGGCGGGCGACGAATTTTTTTTCCTCATCCGAAACGTTTCGGACGGCCTTGTCCGAGATAACATACGAATTCAACTGGGATATGCCGGACATAAGTTCCCCCTGTAAACCTGTGCGACCCGCTGCGGCTCGTATCGGGCTGCGAGGAAAGTCGGGAGCAAGAACTCCACAGCTGAACACGATCATGTCTACGGTCTCCAGAAACTACGTGTTTGTCTTGTCTCCCTGTCCTCAGACGTCTGAAGATCTTGTTGAGTTCGTGGGAAGTACTAGGAAGAGTGGACTGAGTACGGAAGACGTCAGGAGCGCGATCCTACCGCCGCACGTGTACAGACAGATGTCAGAAACATGCAGGATACGACTCTACTGGGTCGATGTGCAATCTTTCATGAAGAGCCACACAAATAATCAACAGGTACAGTATCATTTCGTGTATATGACGTATTATTTAATGAAGTACTCCTACACATGTATTAAACAACAATGATTGTATTATTTAATTAACCTACACATTTGTGCCAAATATACCACCAAACAATGATTCTTTCTTCAGACTTGTGACATTGCAGTGAGTGCGGCATCCAATTCGGAATATGGCATGGATCAATCAAATCAGATAAAACCAACGAGGTTATACTTTAAGAGGAGTCGGCTCAGAATTACTAGTAGTCCCCTTTCAGCAATGTTCGAGTGCTAATTTCGAGCTCCTCCGATTCTACCTCTATGATAAAACACTGCAACACCTTATTGCCCTCCTATTGCTAAATTAATTCTCAGCCAACTCAGAAATGGATTTACAGCAAAAATTGGTTGAAATATTGGTGTTCTGGTTGTCGTAACAGGTGGCAGACAAGATGGGGGTGAATCTGGTGACACAGGTGTTGGAAGGACTGAACGGTTGTGTCATCCCCGGTAATGCACTCTTACAGCTGGGCAGTCATGTGACCAGCAGCATCCAATCACTGCTTCCAATCAGTAAGAAATCCAGGTATGAGCCACCTGTTCATTTATGAAATGTTGTACTTTCTTTTCATATAACGCAAGGTTACCAGTTTACGTGCAGGACCAGTTTACGGTCAGTTAGTGACACGGCCACGCTTCGAGGTGTACCAGCCAAAAATCAACGGTCGTGAGCAACAAAGAATAACATGAATATGATCCTTATATGTGTCTTTTATTTATTCACTGGATGGGAATAAGTTTGCATTCAGCGACACAGCAGAGTATCTTCCGATATGACGGGACAGCAAGGTAACATGGCCTTGGACGCATGTTGTGTTTTTCACATAATACAATACTCAACATTTCGTCGATTTTTTAAAATCCCAAGAATGCTAGGAAATTGTAACGATAGCTGGCATCAAACCTGGCTTTCTTATTTCAATCATCCATGGTGTTGTGAGGTATGAAACTTTCAAACACCTTGAAATAAACAAGCAAAAGTATAGTGGCAGTTCTCGCCGACTAGCGTTTTTTCGAACGCCATTTTAATCATCATCATCGTTGCATCAGGTGACGTCACGGTTTTAAACTGCAGAAAGGTACGTAAAAGTCGCACTGTGGCGCTGTTGCACATTAATTTATGCAAAAATGCCAAAATGGCTTCCTGCGTCCGTAGCGAAAAGTTTGCTCGGGTTTTCACGACGTTCCGTTGTGTCTGGAGGGGCATAGACGGTTGTTATCTATTGCAACGGTTTAATGGAACATCTTGGGCCATTATGTCACGTTCTACTAAGGGAAAAATGCAGGTCCAGCCTCATTTAGCACCACAGCGCTACTGCATGCGACAGTGGGCTACACACTGACATTTTACCGTGGTTTGTTGTTGACCACTTCGGTATTTTTTTGCAGAAAGTGTTTGTTTATGTGCGCTTATACGTAGAGCATACAAGGACAAAGGTCCAAGTGACCGTTAATTGGTCACCCTAGAGCAATTCTCCACTGTTAACTACTAAATAAATAAAAGCTGGCACGGCACAAAAAACGCAGGGAAGAAATGACACGGCACACACTTTTATAACCGACGAACTACTGTTTCTTCACAAGGGTTAAATATTTAGTTCTGCCCACGCGTTTTCACAAAAAATGCAATTTTCCATAAATCGACCGTAAACGGGTAACCTTGCGTTACAGCTTATTTGTGTGTGTGCATGTGTCTGAGATATGATGCCAGTATGTATATGTATGGTACAGATTTGCTATACATCCTTAGTGCTGTTGCTTTTGTGGTACAGAAAAGCTACAAAGTACTACTACTAGTAGTTTGGACAGTCGGGTGAAGTCTTCCATGATCCACCTCTAAAGTATTCTTCTAGAATCATATTTTCTTCTTAAATAGTTGTTATTTGTGAGGCGCAGAAGATCTTTAAATCTCTGAAAGCACATCAGTTATGACTATGATCATTCACTGAAATGCAAATAGAAGGACCGAGATGGCGGGAGACATAGCAATGAGATCATAGGAGTACATTCTATTCAATTTTCTAATCCAGGTCCACTGGTAAGGATGTTGCTGCAGTAGATGTACCTGACTTCCCCCTGACTTCATCATCACTGCTAGAGTATTACACAGCCAGAAGCTGGGAGAGACAGGGGATGGATATCAAAACATCAGCTGTGTTGTGCCATGGTAAGGCGTGAATTTAAAACATGTGTATTAGTGTTACAATGCAGGGGTATGAGGGCATAATGAACCATGTCAGGGCTCGGAATTCAAACCTAGGACTTCTTGGTTTCTTGGTTCCCAGTTTGACTTTAAATTTTTTTTCTTTCAAGGTGCCGACAGAAGGGCGTTGTGTTCCCTTGACCTACAGCCAATGTTCTCACCACAGAACAGGTCAGTACAGGGCTTATTTTCTTTGACCACACATACCAAGTTTCTCCTCATTTGTAATTTTTTAACAGACATTGTGTGAGGTCTGTTACAGTGGCTGTACTTTTTTTTGTTTCCTTACACAGGATGCCAGCTGCACATTCCATCCTTTCCCACGGTCCCAACAAGACAGATCATTCTGTGCAACACCTGTCCATTGAATGGACTGGCAGTTCACCTTCACAGCTGCTCACCTGTAGTGCAACATTAGATGTAGGTCAAGGGGCGTCTCAGGGTCAAAGAACATCTCAGGACCAAAGGTCAAACGTGAGAGGTCAAAGTACAGGGTGTAGAACTGACCTGTTGTTGATGGTAAGAGGAACTGTGGAGCGATGCTGCTTGCCGCTCACCTGCTTCCACCCTACACACGCCTACACCTGTGTCATGTCTAAGGAGAGACTGAGGACATCAGCTGAGACAGAAGGGTGTAGTGTTATGCTGGAGGACTTGTTACTGGTGCTATCACGTGAAGGACTGTCTCTGGTAGGTTTCAATATCACTGTTTGTTGCTGATGCGGTAGAAAAACTATCATTTCACATCAAGTCCTAAACCATATCTTATTCACACGAATCAGCCACATGTGTACTGTAGTCACTCAAATATCTGCAATGAAATATTTCTCTTGGAGGTATTGTATTATATTAAGTTTACTGCTTTTGCTCTTATGTCATGAGTTTATAAACCTTAGTGCTACCAGTCTCACTAACACCTGTGTGTTCTCCCAGGTTGTAGACTTCCATGACCCATCAGAACACCTGCCTATAACAGGTGTCCTACAGCCGCTCACTGCTGCCTCTGCCACGCTGACCGTGGTGCGCTCAGACATGCTCCTCACGCTTGAGAAGGTCCTCGCTTTCCCCAAAGTCAGCAGTGAGTCAAGCAACACGGAGCATGTGGACACCTTTGTGAAAAGATGTGTGTCACATTTCTTGAAGAAAAAAGAACAAGAAGAGGCAAAGGATCATTTAGTGTTAGGTAAGTCCACATCAGATGCCTTTGAATGCATTGTAGATGTCTCTCTTTGTTTCTAGCACCAACATTTGAAGAAGTCTTCCTAGAAGTCTTCATTGTTTGAAACAGAAACCAGCCATATTGTTATTTTCTTTCAAAATTCAAAACAAAATAGATACTATTGAGGTAGCAGTCTTCACAACTTTCTAGAAATTCCAACTATAGCATTAGTATGGAATTAAAGGATTCAAAACCTCACCACTAGTACAGATGTGATTTTGAAATGTAATCAGTTTAACATGTACACCCTTTGGTTGTCCTTTCATTTTTTCTGCAGATACTGCAGTGTCGTCTAGCAGTTCTGCCTTATTTAAGGCCAGCTCAGCAAGGTTTAGGCTGCAAACACTGGAACCTTGGTACAAAACTGCACCCAACTCTGGGACTAGTACCTCCTTCATTCAAAAACTGTCCAGGTTTGGAAAGTTTTTTGTCAGATTGTTGACATGGCCGGTAAACAGTCTTAAGGTGTAACACACCTGTTTTGTACTTAAAGTACAAGCTGTGTAAGACCACACTCACACTGGGAAGGACCCCTAGTTTTATCCATAAGTGTGGTGGGTTGTGGCTGTCCTCAAACACAGGACCAAATTGTGTGGACATGTTAGAGAAGATAAAGCCTAATACTGCCTTGTGTTGTTAGGTATTCAGCTGAATCTTTTGCTGATACATGTAATTGCTAATTTATAGCTTCTTTTTATTTTACTTCTCATTAGCATTCCAGAGGATGTAACAGATGAAGGCATACAAGAACCAGAACTATTAGAGGTTCTGCATAAACTGTACACCAACCAACTCATTGGTGGGGCAAAACCTCAGGAAAAGGGTATGTTGTGTTTGTACTATTCTTACAAATCAAATAATTTTGTCTACTATGTGCATGTATGCACATGTGTGAGCAAAAAAAATATATTATTTAGAGGCAGACAAGTAACAAATATTATGTGGATCACAGCATAAGGGTACACAGCATTGTTTTCATTGAGCTGTATACATGAACATGAAATAATGTTCGCTTGAGAGGGTCAGAAGATCTTTGAATGGTAAAAATGCTTCAGGTATGATTCACTGAAATGCAGCCAGAGCAATGATACACATAAAACGTGCTATATGTTGATACATTGCATTGTTGATACATTATTGTGATGCATCACAACTCTGTTATTGACACTTTGGTTATATTGCTTACTGTAGGTAAAGATATAAGCTGTAAGAAAGACCAGCCACCAGACCCCAGTAGTCTGGTGAGTCGACGGAGCAAGCGACTTCTGGCCAGGATACCCAGCTTCTCCGACAGTCTGTCTGCACGAGCAAAGCAGATTGTTGGTCTTAGCTACAAGGTATGTACATGTCAAAACATCCATCCCTTGTCATGGTATTATTCCACCCTGCACTTATGTAATGTACATGTATGATGGGTTCGAATAGTGCATGACATTTTTTTATATATACATGTAATATGGAATGCTTACAAAATGCTTTTCTTTGTTTTCTTTAAGAAACATGAAGAACAGAAAACCAAACCAAAGGAGGAGGAAACAACTGAGACACAGTTGGACAAGGAGAAACAGAGAATCATGGAAGAGAGGAAAGAGGTCATGAGGAATGTGACCATACCTACTGGTACACTACTATAAAACTGTCTAACCAGCTAAAGAATAGTGTGTTTTTTGGCCTGGATTTAGTTTGGATTAACTTGATGTAGATGACACAAGCATGTTGTGAATTTTTGTTGCAGATTTTACTGATGAAGACAGCCTCATTTCACAGCTGAAGGAAAATTACAACCAGTGGCTGGAAGAGGTTAGTGATATCACTGTCTACATAAGGCCATGTTGATTTGATTATATGGATGACATCCTCCGGGAGCCCCAAAACTGATGCGCGCGTGCGAATAAAAAAAAGTTTTGCAAAAAAAAAGTTCTTTTCATTATGAAATCTACGTGGTCATGGGGGTTGAGCAAATGGCACAGAATATGGCGAATAATCTAGTCTTTAAGTTCATCTCTTTACAATTTCGTCTTTTTTCATTTGATTTTGGCATTCTACGACATTGGTATAGTTTTTATTATTTTTTTTTGTAACTTGAGGTATATTTTTGCTCATTTTGCAACTGTTTTGTACGATTTACAGTATGGTTGAAAACTTTTTTTTTTTGGAAACGGCCGAAAATTCATGCGCGCGCGGATGTCATCCATATAATCAAATCAACATGGCCTAAACAACAAAACAAAGAATTATTCCATATTTTATTCTGTCTGAGAATACACTATATAAATGCGCGTTTCCAATATTTCTTGTTTTGCAGGATAAACCCTTGTTGCAGTTTGTGCAAAGTTCTGTACAGGTGGCGCTTCACTACGTGAAGTCACAGGGTACAGATGATCCTGAGGTGAGGGTTTCTCTTATCATGCAAAGTGTAATACACCTAAAATACACCTACAATTAAGCTCATCTTGTACATGTAGGTGTACTCACTGTATAACCTGTTTTCATACATGAGCTGTGAAAGTGCATTGTTGTTTTTGTTTGTTTGCTCACACCACCTAATTGCTCTCCTAATATACATTTGTATATGACTCCTGCTTTACCACCTATCTGAGGGATGTCCCTAACTGAAGCTACATAAAAGACCTTTTCAACAGCATTGGGGTATACTAGGGATTTGAACCCAGAAACTTGAAATTCTAAGACAGTAGTAACCAATTTTTTTTGTGAGAGAACAGATCATATGCCACACACATGGCAGGTAGAAGTTATCTCTTTATTGTTTTCTTGCTTTTATGTTTACAGAAGTACACCAGGCAGCTGTTAGAAGACAAGTTTCTGTCCAAAGCCAAGGCTATCAGAGACAAGTATAAGAATGCCAGTGGTCAGACTGACCTACAGATGAAGATCAGAGAGTGAGTAGTTACATGTACATGTTTCTCCAAGTGTCCAGAAACAT
>NW_017803602.1:2876960-2879507 GCF_001625305.1 Branchiostoma belcheri | reverse complement strand
GTTGCAGTCTTAAAAGTTGCCTTTTCAATTGTCAAATGTTTTTACTCAATTTCCACATCAATGAAGGAATATCAGGCAGGTGTTAATCACCATGTTGATGGCCCTATTTGCATTTCAGTGGATTGTTTTTACAATTAATGGTATGAGCTATGAGGGTAGGCGTCAACAAAACAAAGGACAAGTTGGATTATAGACTGCTTATATAGTGGCTTTCTATTGTACTGCACTAAAACATAAGTTTTCTGGTATCTTATATTCACGGTTACAAGTTTTAAGACAGTGCAGGTAGCTTATTAGATGGTGTAGGTTTGAGTCCCTATAACCATGTTTTGGGACTGCAGGAACATTTTTTTTAAAATTTGGAAATAGATAACTCGAACAAGAATGAATATATTTTCATGATTGCCTTATTAGATGTAGATTATGCAAATCAGAAGTTAATTTGCATGTTCCCTTCTGTAACTCCAGCTATGTCCATAACATGGAGAAGTTGCTGAAGGGAGTGTACAGAGAGCTGGGTCTGACCCTGCCTGACCTGCTGGCTCCAGGACTAGATGAGAAACATGACCTCCCTAACAAACTCTCCGTCGGCCCTGCTGCATCTGTAGCCTCTGCTGTGGACTCGGCATCTTCTGTCAGCTCACAGAGGTATGGTACTGTAGGAAGATAACTCTGTGATATGGCAGATTTGTACTAGAAAGGCAACATTTGCAAGAGAATGTAGGATATTTCACTCCCATTCCTCCAAACTAAAAATTGTGTGGTCTAGAATCCATACATTTTTTTATCACTGCAGGAGTAGGTAACAATGGTTGAAGAATGTACTAAAGTAATACTAATAGTGATATCAGTTTATGACACTTTTTCTCTCTGAAATCAGGGGTTCCAGACGGTTTGTACGGAATCCCAGTTTGATGGATGCAGGGCAGAAGAAGGCAATCCTGGTACATGTGGCTCCTGCAGACAAGGCAAAAAAGGTACCATTTCTTACCTAATCTGCACCTATGCACAATGTTGTGGGGAATTTGTCAGATTATTTCATTATACAAACCCCTGTATTGTGCGGTAACATCTCCCTGCACTTGTTTTTCCAGAGTAAAAGGAAAAGGAGGAAGTCAGGTAGTGCCAGGAAAAAACGTTCTGATCCTGTTGCTGTTAAAGAAGAAGGTAATTGGAATTTAAGACAATACAGTATTTGCAGTTCAATTCCACTTGTTTTTTTGAGACTTTTACACCATTGTTTTCGTGTTAGATGTATGTCAAGAGAAGAGTGTTCGTAGTCTTGTTTTATGAGACTTTTGCACCATTATTTTGCGTTGTTAGATGTAAGTGAAGTGAAGAGAGTCCGTAGGAACCTGAGCATGTTGATGGATGGAAGTCAGTCTCCCAGTAAGCTGTCCCGCCGTGCCTCCATGCCTGCTCCCAGTCTCCCCAGCCCCAGGAAGAGTCCACGTAGGGGCAGCACCAGGAGTGTTACCACTCCCAGAGGTAGGTGAACAACTCAGTAAAGGCAATAAGTTTGAAAGAAGCTTATGGGATTCATAATGTTATCTTGATAAGAATCTTGCCAAGTGTAGACTTATATTTCAAAGTGTGTGAGGTGAAATATAGTGTTGGTATTGAACCAAAACATTTCTCTAGTGTACTACTTGTCCATTAAGTTTGAGGGTTAGGTGTTTCACCTTGCAGGGTACACACAGTGACAGAAAATATGTACTAGTATTACTTCATTGTGATGATTTTATGCTGTGGGTCTATGAAGACTTTATCACATAAAATGAATGTAAGTAAACCTGTAAGAAACATACAAAAATAACACGAGTCGTCTGTCCCAACCATGCAGGTCGCCACATACTCAAGGACAATACAGTTGAGGAGACTCCTGCAAAGAAGCAGCTGTCTAACGCCCTGTGGCAGAAACAGGAGAGGGCACGTCTCAGGGCGAGGACCAACTCTGAGGTGTTTGTCGTGGGGGAGTCTCCAGTCAAGCCACTCACTGCACCAGGTTGGTGTCTGGTTCTTCTGTCTGTGAATTTTTTAAGTATTCTGTTAACATACAGTGTGTAATGCAAAATGTATCAGGATATATCAGGATAAATGAACTTAGGATACTGTTATTCTTTCCCACAGGTACAGAACCATTAAGAAGAAGTCCAAGGAAGCATGTATCTAGTTTCAGGAGGCGGCCTTCCTTCTATGACCCCAGCAAACGATCTCGGTATGTTGTGTCTGCCCAGAGAGTAGCTAAGAAAATCCGCGGCTGCAATACCTCACCATTAAAGATAGACTTCACTTCTCCACGGAGAACTCCCAGAAAATCTCCTGCCAAGTTCCTCCTGTCAGAACTGTTAGGATCTGCAGGTAAAGACAGTCCCAGGAAGAAGACTCCCGAGTTGAGGAGAACACCCAGGAAGACAGGGCACAGTGCAGCTTCAAATGAAGCTGTATCTGCACTGGAGACACCAGAGAAGAGTTTTAAAACTCCTACGAAGAGAAGCAGATGTGGTCGCAGCTCTACAAGACAAGCATCCTCTATTACACCAACAA
>NW_017803602.1:2875635-2876940 GCF_001625305.1 Branchiostoma belcheri | reverse complement strand
CTATCTAGCATCTTTACTGGAGGAGCAGTTTGTCAACAAGTAAGTGGATTTTTTTGTGAAAAAAGAAACATTCAAGATTTTGAGTAACTGATGTAAGGCTAACTTGCTGCCTTGATAGTTGCAGTCTTAAAAGTTGCCTTTTCAATTGTCAAATGTTTTTACTCAATTTCCACATCAATGAAGGAATATCAGGCAGGTGTTAATCACCATGTTGATGGCCCTATTTGCATTTCAGTGGATTGTTTTTACAATTAATGGTATGAGCTATGAGGGTAGGCGTCAACAAAACAAAGGACAAGTTGGATTATAGACTGCTTATATAGTGGCTTTCTATTGTACTGCACTAAAACATAAGTTTTCTGGTATCTTATATTCACGGTTACAAGTTTTAAGACAGTGCAGGTAGCTTATGGGCTATGATGGTGTAGGTTTGAGTCCCTATAACCATGTTTTGGGACTGCAGGAACATTTTTTTTTAAATTTGGAAATGGATAACTCGAACAAGAATGAATAGATTTTCATGATTGCCTTATTAGATGTAGATTATGCAAATCAGAAGTTAATTTGCATGTTCCCTTCTGTAACTCCAGCTATGTCCATAACATGGAGAAGTTGCTGAAGGGAGTGTACAGAGAGCTGGGTCTGACCCTGCCTGACCTGCTGGCTCCAGGACTAGATGAGAAACATGACCTCCCTAACAAACTCTCCGTCGGCCCTGCTGCATCTGTAGCCTCTGCTGTGGACTCGGCATCTTCTGTCAGCTCACAGAGGTATGGTACTGTAGGAAGATAACTCTGTGATATGGCAGATTTGTACTAGAAAGGCAACATTTGCAAGAGAATGTAGGATATTTCACTCCCATTCCTCCAAACTAAAAATTGTGTGGTCTAGAATCCATACATTTTTTTATCACTGCAGGAGTAGGTAACAATGGTTGAAGAATGTACTAAAGTAATAGTGATATCAGTTTATGACACTTTT
Source organism: Branchiostoma belcheri (assembly GCF_001625305.1). NCBI lineage: Eukaryota > Metazoa > Chordata > Leptocardii > Amphioxiformes > Branchiostomatidae > Branchiostoma > Branchiostoma belcheri. The sequence continues at coordinate 2,875,959 of NW_017803602.1, read as the reverse complement.
TCTCTCTGAAATCAGGGGTTCCAGACGGTTTGTACGGAATCCCAGTTTGATGGATGCAGGGCAGAAGAAGGCAATCCTGGTACATGTGGCTCCTGCAGACAAGGCAAAAAAGGTACCATTTCTTACCTAATCTGCACCTATGCACAATGTTGTGGGGAATTTGTCAGATTATTTCATTATACAAACCCCTGTATTGTGCGGTAAAATCTCCCTGCACTTTTTTTTCCAGAGTAAAAGGAAAAGGAGGAAGTCAGGTAGTGCCAGGAAAAAACGTTCTGATCCTGTTGCTGTTAAAGAAGAAGGTAATTGGAATTTAAGACAATA
>NW_017803602.1:2848994-2875615 GCF_001625305.1 Branchiostoma belcheri | reverse complement strand
TCGGGAATACATCGTAACGTTCTGGAGTCAAATGATGACCGTACTAAAAAATGACCGTACTAAGAAGATTTTAGAATAGTAGAAGTATAATAGTAAATCTTTGTAGAAGAAAGTCGGCTGAAGCCAGAGTTTTTTTCACAACATATCTGGATTAGACCGGTTCCCTCCTTTTTCCTTTGTTTACAAACCGACGCCATTTTGTGTCACAGTTTATAAACCTATTGCCCCATGTTTTTTTTTAAATTCGTGTAGCTAAGGAGGTTATACACCTACCTGCATTTCAAATCCCAAATAACACATTCAATGCAATGTTCAGCGTTCTATCTCTAGCAACCATTGTCGATCACTGTCGATGCTAATTGTTTCAGTTACTAGTACTCGCGCGTACCGACACAAACTACAAAGCTTTTGTGATTTTTGTCAAAATTATTTCTTCAAACCATGGAGCTTTAGGTTCCAACCGACGACTTCGACACGGTTGCACGACGGAACGGATGGGGATAGTTTTAGATTTACCATATGATGTCGTCCAAATAAGCCAAGAAGTTTTAAAAAAACATACGGTGGGGAAGTAAATTTTATTCTCGTTTGCTACCGCGACGTAGTTTTGACTTCTCTTTGTCATGGTACAATGATAGGCGTCCACTTGGGGAAATATGAACTTTCCCTGATAAATACGATATATACGACTGGAAAAATTCCTTGAACTGTAAAAGAAAATCTTCTCAAAGGGCCAGTATCGCGGTTGATTTGCATCGAGCCACCGTAATGTTGTCTTTAAAACTCGCGCCCGGGAGGACAACAATAGGGCCACGCTGGTCGAAATTTCCATTTCACTGGCCTTCCCGGGAAGAAGGTGAGAACGAACTGCTCTGATCTCACCCGACGTCCTCATTATAACTCTAAAACAAACCCCCTGTTCCACGTGAATTTTGAACTAAAATGCAGAAAATGTATTTTGAGCAATATCTCCCGATCCTATCGGTAGAATCCGATAAAAAATACACCAATCGGAAAAGTAAACATTTGGCCGCCATCTTGAAAAAAAATGACATGATTCTCTTGCGCCGTTATGGAATTATGGGAGAAAACATACTAGAAAATCGACAAAATAAGTTAAAAACTCACAGACAACAAAAATTCTACAAGAGAAATGAAATTTAAAGGTCCTAAAGTTTACAGTATGGATAAAACATATGTTTGATGCGTAAATTAGCGAAATGTAGCGGTAGGTTAAAGTTCAATGACCCAAAATGACCTTATGTACGCATATACAGTCGGCGGGAAATTTGAATTGCATTCTACGTTGTCATTTCTTATTTTATACATATTTGGGGAGCGAACTAAATTTTTGTGTGTGTGTGATTCTTTTTCTAACTTCATAATCGCATCGTGCGTTATATTGGGCGAAAGTTGTGTTGTTTATTTGAACACTGCCGCTGCTCACTGTGCACCGGGTTGTGGGCGGGGCCTATTTGCTTTGCAACGAGGATTTTAACATAGCAACGGGACCACCGTGCCAAGTATAGACTTATATTTCAAAGTGTGTGAGGTGAAATATAATTTCTTAAGTGTTGGTATTGAACCAAAACATTTCTCTTGTGTACTACTTGTCCATTAAGTTTGAGGGTTAGGTGTTTCACCTTGCAGGGTACACACAGTGACAGAAAATATGTATTACTTCATTGTGATGATTTTATGCTGTGGGTCTATGAAGACTTTATCACATACAATGAATGTAAGTAAACCTGTAAGGAACATACAAAAATAACACGAGTCGTCTGTCCCAACCATGCAGGTCGCCACATACTCAAGGACAACACAGTTGAGGAGACTCCTGCCAAGAAGCAGCTGTCTAACGCCCTGTGGCAGAAACAGGAGAGGGCACGTCTCAGGGCCAGGACCAACTCTGAGGTGTTTGTTGTGGGGGAGTCTCCAGTCAAGCCACTCACTGCACCAGGTTGGTGTCTGGTTCTTCTGTCTGTTAATTTTTTAAGTATTCTGTTAAAATACAGTGTGTAATGCAAAATGTATCATGAACTTAGGATACTGTTATTCTTTCCCACAGGTACAGAACCATTAAGAAGAAGTCCAAGGAAGCATGTATCTAGTTTCAGGAGGCGGCCTTCCTTCTATGACCCCAGCAAACGATCTCGGTATGTTGTGTCCGCCCAGAGAGTGGCTAAGAAAATCCGCGGCTGCAATACCTCACCGTTAAAGATAGACTTCACTTCTCCACGGAGAACTCCCAGAAAATCTCCTGCCAAGTTCCTCCTGTCAGAACTGTTAGGATCTGCAGGTAAAGACAGTCCCAGGAAGAAGACTCCCGAGTTGAGGAGAACACCCAGGAAGACAGGGCACAGTGCAGCTTCAAATGAAGCTGTATCTGCACTGGAGACACCAGAGAAGAGTTTTAAAACTCCTACGAAGAGAAGCAGATGTGGTCGCAGCTCTACAAGACAAGCATCCTCTATTACACCAACAAAGAGTAGAGGGACACCTTCAGCAAGAACCTTTCGGACACCAACAAGAGGACAGTCACCTTTCAGATCACCATCTGCCTCAACAACACTAACAGGAACACCAATGAAGAAACAGAATGCAGGAATCAATGAAATGTGTGTAACACCTCAGAAGATGGTTAGTAGCTCAACATCCTCTCCAAGAAGCAAAAAGCTGAAACACACCTCTGCTGTATCTAGCCATGAAGAAACAGGCCTACATTTACCAGAGACAGTGACCAGCGACTTGTTGATGACCCCTTCTAAGAGAGTCAGGCTGGAACTATTGTCCACAGGATCATCTCCTACTAAAACCAATCAGCCTCCTCCTGCATCAGCAACACCCAAAAAGGGAATCCTGAAATCTCCCTGCAAAATGTTCCTTCCAAACACAAATACTGAAATTGCTGACACTCTCAGGCCGTTCCCAAACCTTTCTTCATCACCGGGAAATGTCACAGAGTCACTGAATCTGAACAAGTCTCCTGCTTTCAGCACACGCTCCAAGCTCCCTGACACACCACCACAGGCTGGTTCAACCACCCATTTCTTAGCCTCACCCAAAGATGCTAAAACAAAAACTCCAGACTCTATCAGCAAGTGGCCCAGGAAGAAGAGGCCAACAGACTCCTCTCCTGTACAGAGCTTGAGCACACCCAAGCCTACTACTACTCCCTCTCCAAGAACCAAGACTCTGGTGGGAAGGCTGGAAACAAGTTCAATATTGCGAAGGTCACCGAGAAGTAAGAAACCTAGCAGGGCAAGAGGGAGGCTCGATGTAGGTGAAGTGACAGAGACGACAGATTTTTTGGATGATATTGAGGTAGTGAATAGAATGGCAGAAGACAAACCAACTTGTGACCAGGAAGAGACAACCGTGTGTGGAAAAACTAAGGTCCCTGCAACCTCACCACTCTCTGCAAAAGGGCTTCTTGCCCTTACCCAGTCCCCGATATTGACAAACATGGCATCACAAAGAAAACGCACATTTTCAGGATCTTCTAAAGTCAAAAATTTAAGATGTAGCATAAAGTCGCAGTCCAAGTCACCAGCTTCAAGTAGTTGCAGTCAGCATAATCAGTCTTCTCCAAGTAAACTACAGCTGACTGTGAAATCCACTGGAGGGTGGTCACTGTTGAAGGAAAGAAAGAGAAAGAGAAGTGGAGGACAGTACACAGATATTAGTGGTGCTGATGTCTGTGAATCTACAAGAAAGAAGAGTAGGACTGACTTTAGTAGTAGTCCAGATGAAGGTCTGAGGAGTAGGAAGAACAGGCTAAGCTTGAGTAGGAAGAAAAAGTTGCAGAAGGAACTAAAAAGCAAGTCTGACAGTCAGGAAGTGGACATGGATATCAGTGCTTTGTCGTCTGCAAGCCTCAATCTATCCTCAGCTGACGAGGATGTGTTTTATTGTGTGGACAGCTCAGTTGGAGAAAGAGACAGGACATCTAGAAGTGCAAAGCTTCAGTCAAGTCATGACAAAGGAACAGCCAGTCTCCAATGCACTCCACAAGTCAAGAAGAAATATCCCTCAACTCCTCTCTCAGCACATGGCCTGCTGAAGCTAACTCAGTCCCCACTTCTAACAGGTAGATGTAATAGTCCTACATGTACTGCATCACCCTCATCCAGAACTCGGAGTAACTCATCACTCCAGTCAGAAGATGTGATCGATTACATCTCACCTCCTGCAAGTCCTGAGGGAGACAGTGCCAAGTTGCCCCTGTCCATGTTTGGATCTTCTCACAGAGAGTCACTAAAGGAGAGACCAACATCACCCTCATCTAGTGCAGGACATTACCTGTTGTCATCCTCCCCTCCCAACAAACCAAAGTGTTCCTCAGCAAGTAAAACATCACCTCTGAGCAGGAGATCTTCACTTAGGTCAGGAAAGACCCCAACAAAGTCCAGCGTTTTGCAGAGGTCTCCAGTTACATCTTCAACAGTTTCAAATTCTAGTCGGTCTCCACATAAGAGCAGTGATAGCCACAGTCAAGGAAGTAAGACTTCACCTAGCTCCTTGAAAAGACAGAGGCTGTCTGTTAAGACTCCACCACAGTCCAGTGAGGCCGTTAAGTCTCCAACTTTAAGGAAATCACCGAGAAACAAGAAGAAAGCTGGTGTGAAGAGAAATCTTGGACAGCTGTACAGAGCAGACGAAGAGGTGTCACATGAAAATGTTCGACTGAGCAGAAAAAAATCTGTTCAGAGTTTGTGAGTTCTTCCTGATTTGTGTTTGTTATTAACGTCAGCAGTATTCAGGTTAAAAGAACTACAACATGTAAAGAATAATTTTGCAGATAATGGTATGCTTAGATCATATTGGATGTCTCAATTGAATGTCTAAAGATTCAAAATGTAGGATGTCTTATGAATCAGACTTTGATTTACATTTTTTAGTTTTCGTATAAATTTTGATGAATTGATGAACAGTATTGTTTTATGGAGACAAGGTCAGTTTTATAGTTGCTACCACAATTTTTTTCTGACTTTTTACTCCGATCAAATTGATGACTCAGATTGTATCACTATGGTACGTGTAAGTTTCTTTGTTCCTTTTATATAGTGAATTGTTGAAAGAAAAATTTCCATTCTTTGCAGAAAGCTTCATACAGTTGTGACAGATGATTACTAAAGACGATTTAGTGATATTCTTTTAAGTTGTAAGAATGTATTTCTTGAATGTGAATCTTTTGACTAATGGCCTGTTAATTTTATGCTTTTCCTCATGAAAATTCCCAGGTAACCACTGTTATGTGTTTGATGTCTATAAACCTAACTAATGGCAAGAGCTTTCAGAATCCTTATGATAAATAAATTGTCAGGATACATTAATTTCTAAAAGAAAGAAGACTAACTCATTTCAAACCTCACATTCTGCATGCTTTAGATATGACAATGTATATTTTTGGTATGAAGATGTACAAATATAGTTATTACATTTGTATGCTAGTGTTTACAATATGTGTTATATACAATGTATGTGGTTAAGTTGAATGAATTAGGTTCAGATAGAAACCTTTGCAATGTACAATGTGTGATTAGCCTTTTATGGATACCAAGTACATGTATTCATAGTATGTTAGAAATGATTACTGGTGTACAAGCTGTTTTTTCCCTTCAAATGTCACTGTGTTCTGTATGCCTTGTGTAGAAAATAAAGATTTCCTGTGCTATGAGTTACTAGACAATTTGGACTCCTCAGTTGGTATAGAGTGCACCTTTATTCTGGAAGCAGTATACAATGTTTTATATATAATGACTAACAAAATACTGCTGCTCAGATCTAAACTGTACAATTCAAGTGTATTTTAACTTAATGGGATGACACCATTTATGTACTGGAAGATAAATTTGTCGACACTTTCAACATTGACCCATTCAGTAACGATATTTTTGCCTAAAAAGTGGGGCACTAGAGCTATTATGCTAAGATAACTACACAAAATCATCTGTACAATGTATATTCACAAAGTTAATATAATTTCTATTTGATATACAATCTCATACCGATTCTACTATTCCAAAGGCCTTGCATATAAAATAGCAATAGTTTAGTATACACAATAGAATAACTTCCACTAGTGTGTTGCAATGCACACAAAATCTACCAGGGGGCAGTGCTGACAGATCATTATTCTCCGGCAAGTGTAATATAGCATCATTTTGAGAAGGTAACCTATAGAGGTACAATCATATCATAGTAAACATCAGATTATCAAACTCTATACAAAAGAAAATAACTCCTCAATGCCCTTTGCAGGAAATTTTGGAAACAGATCTGAATTCAAGGGAAGGACATCAGACAGTATAACGTAAGAGTACTTTGCCAGAATCATTCGTGTAACTGAAAGAGTGCCCATGCCATCTTTAATTGTTTCCTCTGCCCTCCTCATCTGTGGTGACCAGTAGCTTCAGTCTAGACAGATGGTGTAGGGCCCTGCAACATTACCAACAGTAACAGGTTGTAAGTGTTCATGTCTGCATCATTTTATATGTTCACTTTACCAATGTCAAGTACAAGCCAAAAGTCATGAAAACCCAATCATCCATTCTAAAATGATTCTGTTTCAAAGTCTGCCACAAAAATCCCCCCTCCCCGCTTTAAATAATTTCAACTGCTGCTAGGAGGACTGCTGTAAACTTCTTTCGTCATTTTCTGAGCACAAAAATGAATCTTAGTAACCACCATAATTCTGACCATACATGACTTTGTAGCATACCCACATTACAAGATACAAAAAGCAAAAATTCCACTGTAGTCCCAAGGAAAGCCACCAAGGGAGGGGCCATCATCTAATCAACTTAGATACAATGTAGGTAAAGACCTAACCACATAGCAAAATTCATGACTCATAATCAATCCAAATCGTCTTGAGCTCTAATGTTCACAAAGAACCACGCTGCCAAAAATATAACATCGAGATAATGAAAGTATGTCAAGTACAATATACTACCGGTAACATTGTATTTATTACCTGAGGAATGATTCATGGTGCTGAGCTACTCACCTGTCTAAAGACTGTGCACCAGGTTCAGTACGGAACTGCTCAGGGCTCCCCTCCACAGGGGAGGGGATGTCTGTGTCATCTCCAATATAGGTCTGAAAATGGCGGAAGAAGTAAGAGGAAATAAGCACATGTATGTGCCATCCATAAGATGCTGATGTACATTTGTTGGTTATTGCCTATATTGGGGCACTATGATGGAAATAGTGCTTGTCATATGTATTCTGAAAGCGGCCAACACGACTCTAGGTAAAAGGCAATGTTCCCATAGCCTTTTTGAGGCCAAAGGGGCAGTAAGTTGTGAATTCACACTGTCTTGGTCATGGTATTGGAAGGCAGAATCCATCTCCTACCATGTGCATTTCCAACCTACATCAGGAAAGTCATGCAATATACCTTTCCCAAGGACGTAACATCTAGCCAGGAATTAAACTTCTGACATCTTAAACCTGTGTCTGTTACTAGTAGTTAAAATACTTGACTATAGAGGTCACAAGGGGGTGTACCTGTTCTTCTTCACTGTCATCACTGCTCACCCCATTGGCCAGTCTGGCTGTGGAGGCTTGAACTGACTGCATAGAAAACAGCATGTTCTTCAGGGCCTCCACTGGACCTGGCTGTTCTCCTCCTGTTAGGGTCTCTTCCTGGAATCATACAGAACAAAGCATTGCTTCGTATACATGCATCTCATGGATGGATTTTCAGTTCAACCTTGAAAGTGCCTGTGAGGCAATACACACAGTATGGTCTTTATACAAGACTATGCAACAATTTATGAGGAGGGAAATTGAGCATGCATTGTCTGAATCCTATAACGACTATAATTTATGATTGGCAAAGATTTCTACATGTACGTTATAACTTATATTTTTGCTGCATGGCCTTGAATTTGTGGTGACTTTTCTATCAATCAATAGTCATGAATAAAGGATAAAATGTATCTGTACTTCACAAAATAAACATACTTGTAAACATCTGCACACTGCATTTGGTCTTGCTATCTGGTGTACATTCTCGACCGTTGGATTATGAGTCACGTCCATAAGGCCTCTTCTAGTTATTATCCATCCCCTTCTGAAGCCAGACAATCCTCTATAAAGTTGTCTACAATGTTCTTTTTCCTTAAGAATCTCCTGTTGTCCCTGTCCCAAGCGCCCATACACTCCTGCATGAACTGCCTGATGATGTTGGGAGAGGTGGAAGTGGGAGAACGCACCTTGTATTCCGAGTGGTCCTCATCCATGACATCGTGGAGGAAGTCACCGATAATTCCTGTCCTCTTGTTTGCTCCTATTCTTCTGTCTCTACTGTCATTCTGTTTGTTGATAGGCTGAGGTTTTCTGCTGTAACATCAAAATCAGTATTGTCAATAATCAACCAGATTGTAGTAGCACTGCTTGAATAGCCATGCAGCCCTGGAACATTCTTGAGTTGCTGAAGGTATTTTCTGAATGTATACATTATTGTACATGCATATGGCACAACAGTTACTTTCGTTTAATTTCAAAATTATACTATGGACAAAAAGTGCATACTACATGTACATGTACTCACAAGTTTGTAACATGTCTTTCCCATGGTCTTTCTTCATTCAGAATCTCTTCTGTGTCCGGACTGCCTCCTCTTGTCTTGACCGGCCTGAGTTTTGGTTTGGGCAGAGGTTTGTTCAGCACTCTTTCTGCCTTGCTCAACAATGCTTTCACCTTGGAGTCTATCACATGGAAAACACACAAAAAAAGACTGTTACATGCATTTCTATTTCACCTTAAATACTTATAGTACTTAGTAAGTAGTAAAATTCCTACTCATCATCATCATATCTTGTCGGCCCACTGTTCCAGCCAGTCCAGGGCTTCCTGGTTTACATCGCACAGGTCTCGTTTGGTGACAGATGGTCCAAATTCGCAGTCCTGTAGGATGTGTTGCATGATTTCCTACTAGTAGCTTACTAACACAAAGCATAGCCTGGTAACTGTCCTGTTCTTGCTCCTGTATTCACCTGTTTGGTGGTTTGCTTCCTTTCCAAGTAGTCTGGCATTCATCCATTAATAGAGAAAGGATTACCATTTAAATAAGATTACAGGTACACAAAGCATTGACATGTAGAAATTTCTCAGTAAAATGACACCAGACATAACCCACCTGCACTCCTGCTGGAGGCTGTGCTGTTTTTCCTACTGGCACTCTCACTGTGGGTGCTGGATGTGGATGGACTCAGGTTCAGCAGTGGTACAGGAGGTTGGACCAACAGTCCCTCTGTGTCCAGGGAGAAGGCATCGTCTCTTGAGGGGCTTGTTCTACTCGATCCCCTCGGCCATTGCAGGAGCAGATCATTTGTGCTACTGGAGTCTGAGCCGTCCGACCAATAGATGTACTTGCCTTTTTGTCTGTTACTTCTCGAGGCGTGTTTCAAGCTTGTTTTTAACGGTTTGCTGTTTTCTGGTCTGAATGACACTGCTTTGTCTCTCCCGCTTCTGAACTTGTACGAGATCGGTCTGGTCAGTCTCTTTGGAGATATCCGTCTACCCAAGGCCTTCCTGGTGTCTGAGCCCCTGCTGCTGCCATTGAATAATGGCTTCTTGAACACTTCAGAGTCACTTGTGACAGGTTTAACACTGTTCCAGGTTCCTTCACTGCTAGCTAAGCCATTATCCCATCCATTTGGATGATGAGTACCCTTCAATCTCCTATCCTCCTTGTAAAATCTGAAGTCCTTATCCCCTTTCCTACTCCTCTCCCTGCTATCAGTAACAACCATGTCACCCTTCAGCTGCTTTAGTCTTGACAACTCCTTCTTTATCCCATTCTTTTCTACAGTTGACAAAAGCTTGCTGGTATTTCTTGATTTCGACTTTGGAGTTGACACAGAATCATCTTCTAAATCTGTCCTACTCAGTGCCTGGGGTCTACGGTCCATTTCCCCACTCAGAAGTGCATCAACAGACGGGTAATGTCGGAGGTAACTTCTACTTTCCTCACTAGAAATCCCAGGGTTTAGTGGCAAGTCTGTCACATCCGACCTCGCGGCGTTCGTCACACTACTTATACCTGATACGTTCAGTTCCTTCAGCCAGCTTGGATACTTTCCCTTCGGCCTGTCCAGTGCAACTGAGGCAGAGCTCGGCCTTTGGGCAGCTGATGAGTATCTTGCATCGTCAGCCTCAGATGTGGCTCTTGTTACACTACTTATTCCTGAAACATTAAGGTCTTTCAGCCAGCTTGGATACTTAGGCTTTCCCGATGGAACAGACCCAGATTGAAGTCTATGTACATGTCTGTAAGAGGATTCTCCTGTTTCGCTACTTTTTCTAGTGATACTGCTAACTCCCGAGACGTCCAGGTCTTTCAGCCAGCTTGGATACCTGGGACGATCCAGGGGTAGTGATCCTGACCTTCTTCTGAATTTCTGATTGGAGAAGTCCTCTGGAGCAGACCGACTCGTCAGCAGTTCTGTCTCCTCTGCAGAGTGACTCTGTCTGTATTTACCAACTCCTCCTGATCTACCAGACTGAAGGTACAGATCTGTGTCCTCTGATGAGTACCCACTCATGTGTCTACCTGGCTTTGGTACGTAGCTGCCATTTCTGCTGCTGGAGGATGCAAACGTGACGCCCTGAGGTTTGGAGATGTCATCCAGACTGGCAGAGGCATTGAGCCTTGTGGGGTACCTGTCCAGCGAGGAGTGTGGAGTCCAATGTTTGGACGTGACGTGAGAGGGTGCCAAGATGAGAGCATCAGTGGCCAAACTGTCAATGTCGCTGGGAAGGTGGCCGGCAACAATTGAGCTACCTGGCAGGGGGGAGAGCTGTCCACTGGACTCGTCGTGAAGGACTTTGGACGTCTCTATCAAGGCTCGTGCTGCAGTGACAGAAGGGATCATTCAGGAAATGGTTAGTGTTTGTTCCATATACATATGTGTTTGTGAGAAAAGGGAGGGAAACAACACAGCTCCTGTGGACACACTGGAGTCTTTGTAGAGACTATGTATACAGGATGGTTTGCAGAATGTATTAGGTGACTAAAATAACATGACTTACTGACACTAGCCAATAAATTGCTTAAAATTGGAATTGCTAGAATTACGATAAAGGTTAACAGCTGCAGTACATCCTTTGGAACACTACCGGTAAGTCTAGTAAACTAATCAGTCTGTAGTTATGACAAGGATGAGGTAGTTACTATAATAGACATTGTGTAGCTAGCCTTCTTGTTCAAAATTCAACACAACTTTCTAAACTTCTGTCTAATCTATAGAATATTACTTCTTGGAGTTAAACCAGACACTTTAAAAGCTGTCTTGAATGATTTGAACATGAGGTTAGTCAAACAAAATTCTTTCCCTGCACAAATAAGATTTCTTACCCCTCTCCCTTTCTGAGTCTGCTCTTCGCATTTCCTCATAAGAGGCATCGATGAGGGCTTTCGATGACAAGCTTCTCTCTCCTCTGTGTTGGTCATGTTCTTTCCTAGCAGTGGATGTGACTGTTAACTTCTGAGGAAATGGTGACAGCGTGCTAGAGCTGGACTGTTGAAGGTAGCTCCCACCAGAACTCATGCTCGACTTGTCGTATTCGGAAATGTACGCATCCAGAGCAGCAGATGCAGACTGAAACATCTTACTCTGGAACAGAATCGAGGATGAATTCCTCGAATGAGTGGATCCATGTCTGGAGTTTGATGACAGGAGGTCTGTAAGCGTTGTCGTCTGGGACATGTTGAGACTCCGTTGGGAGGACCGCTTATCCGATGCATCTGCCATGGATCACAATGGCGTAAGACCGCATTCACCGACTGACGGGGTCCCTTTTCAGGAGGGCCACAGTTCTGAATCGGTACTGCCTTCACACGTCAGCGCAGCTGTTTGGCAACAGTGGTGTCCGCGTTACGGTATGTTGTCCCGGACAGAACACCGGTCCAATGGAATGGCTGGAAAACAAGCGATAAGTGGCAAATGAGTGGGTAGCAGTACGAAAGAAAGAAGGAACATCTTATGGTATCAGTAAAGTGTCCTGCTGACCAAGAATGTCCTTGAAGGTACACAAACTAAATGGATCGGTGGAATTCACCTTTGTTCCTTTCGCCAAAACCAATTACACACTGTATCAAAGCGTACCACAACAACGCCGTATTCATGTTGGCCGGTTCAAAACTCTAATTTGAGGAGGTCTTGACATTGTTCCACCCTACTTTAGTACAAGGTTATCAAATGTATACCAGTTGTTCTTTGATTTACGGTATGGTGAAAAATGTTCAAACATTGACTACCACTCTCCCACTATTGACTTAACGACCACCTTTGTTTGAGCATTTTGGTTGGTACAAAGTCTTAGTGCAAGTTGCAGGACCACCAGACTGGCGCCGGGGGGAAACGTACCAGTTCTTCAGATCTTTGGGTGGAGTCACACATAATGATATATCAATGAAAGCTTTGCACTTAGACTTCTGACTTCCGAATGAACAAATAACCTGTCAGGTAGTGCACTTTTGAACATGAAATTTGATACTATGATCAACCCTTCTGACGTCAGACAAACCAACGCTGTTTCAAACACATGGATCTGAAACTATGCAAAACCATGTTGGTCACCTGCAGGCTAACTAGAAAAGCATAATCAGCAAAACTTTCTGCCAATCTTTCATATAACATTGTCATGTCATATTAACATTACAATGGCAACCAATGTCTGCTTCCCCAGAAGATAGTTGCAATGAAAAAAAAGATTGCCAGCAATAGCAAATCTTAAAGCTTTGTGCAACTTACATGTATGCTAGATCTACATGATCATTCTGTACATAATCAAATAATCTACATTGTATCATGTTCTTAATTAACTTACCTGCACATTTTCTGCATTTTCAGCTTGCCTTTACAACCAATCCTGGCCACTTTTCCTACTCAAATCAATATTGGCTGAAAGTATGCCTTAAATAAATCAACTAACCTCAAGCTTACATGCATACATACACTCTTTCAGGATCTTTAGGAAAGTTGTCAGACAAATCCTACCTCAACTTAACGCTGATAAATAAGATAATCTTCTGGCAAACTGTAAAAGGCAGGGTTCACTTATAATCAAAGCTTTGCACAAAAAGCTGCCTGATCATTATACTGTAATGACCCTGAGCAAAAGCTACAGACATTCATGAATACTGGGGTGCTTCGAATCTCTACAGGTGGTTCTTGAAGAGTTACCCTAAAATGTACGTACCTGTCCTGCCGTTGGCTCAATACCCGACTGGATTGTCCGACTAAATGGTTCCCAACGGTCTTGAAAGACTTAGTCTCAACATAATTTTGAAAAGACAGGCCCTTATTGTTAATCCTATGGCAAACAAATGAACACCCCCCACTAATCCATTCACAAACATGGCCACAATGTGGACAAGGCGTGATGACACAACCCCAATATACACAGAGCTGAAAGTAACCAAACTTCGTGTTGGCGTCGGGGGCACGTTTCCTACCATACAGAATTCCGTCTGTCTCCAAAAAGCCTATTGAAGCACGTATGTTCTTGTCATTGCTAAGTCACAAACATGTCTACAGTTAGCTCTCTTTTCTTCGCTGCATGATCTGGTCAGGTTAGTACTGCCACTCCTATAGTTACGTCAAAACATCAGTGATACCATGTAGCCAGACTGCTTTCATACATGTATTAAGGTTATCAAGTTAACGGCCATCAGGCCAACACACACAAAAATCTTCTATTTACTCCCCACTATTTGTTACATTCAGCCATGGGCAGCAAATACCAAATAGAGAGGTTGACACCAACATCTCAGCCCATTAGTGTCAACCAACACAGGGAGTTACCAGGGCAATGTTGACCGTACCAAATCTATACTGACAAAATGTGACTTTATTAAATACCAAACCTTCTTGCATGGTAGACGGTAAGTCGGGTGGCATGTTGGGTAGTTAATAGTTCAGTCATGCATCATTTCATGGGTACACAGGGTGAGTAGGACCACCGATCACAAGCACACACATTTACCACCCGCATTCTCACCTCTTAATTTAACCAAATACAACGTGTGAATATTGATGATTCGGTAATGGTTCCACATGAACATGTACAAGCAAACAGTACATACTAGTACATTCCTTCTGAAGGGATAGATTTATACTGGGTTGCTCTCAAGTAGGCTGTACTCTGGACTTTGACAAATTCAGGCTAGGACCATTGTATTCCATTTGCTGCAGTCTGCTGGTGAAAGTCACATTGCACGTATATTGTGAAGCAGGCTTGTTCAAATCGTGAAGACGACTGAATGATGCTGACATAGACTACGGTTCTATATACTTCCCTAACAGACTCGAACATGTCATTACAGATGTGCTAACACGTTAATGTGTTAATACACTTTCTCGCCATTAGTCTATCGATGTTATCAGCAGGACCACTCTATAATTGATTACTAATGATTTACTTTCCCATCAAAAACAGAGAGTGCTGGGAAGTTTTGAGTGGACAGGTGTGATAACCTCTACTGATGTGTCCACAGCTAATAGGGCCAGTAAACAACTCAAGCCATCCGTAAACAGGTGAACAAAGCCTGCACAGCCAATTACATGGTTGGCAGCTGAGATGTTCCGGACAGGTGGCGGTGTATGTAACTGTACTGGACACTGGATGGGTTCAGATGACCCATGGCAATGTCCAGTAACATCTATGATTAAATGTTCCCTGAATTATAAAAAAGATGCCTTTGAATATCAATAAAAACAACTGAGTGGAATGGTAACTGATGGTTCAATGCTTCTCCAATGAACTACATATTATGTACAGGCACTAAGGAAACCTTCTAGAAGTTCTCTGATGAGATAAAATGGAAAAGAAATACATGTGTTGAGCAATTCTCTTACATTGTATAACAGAATCTATGGTGGAAAAATATAATTCTACTTATGAGTAAGCTTTGATTTACATGTACATGTACACCACTATACATGTGTTCCTGAAGCAACTTTCTATGTCATGTATAATGCTGTGATGAGCAGCAGCCAGTCAGAGGATTGGACAAAGAAAGAGAACTGCTGTTTTAGTGCAATCATTTAATCCTTTAATGGTACATCATTACTTTTGCCAGAAGGTTAATGTTTTTGGTAGCATTTGTATGACTGTGTGTATGGCATGTACATTCCTATGATCTTATCATACTGTCAAGGATTTTTGAGTGTCAGTCATCTCTTTTCAGTGTTTCCTAACATGACATGCAAACCATTAAATACTAAGCAGTGCTTCCCAGCTGCAGGTCCTATATAATGGACCTGGGAACAAACTTTTAAAAATGTATCATCTCACCTTTCCCTGTGAATGGAGCAATGCAACAGTACAATACGTACCTATTGCTAGCTCCCTGTAGAAAGATTCAAAATGAGCTAACATTAGAGCACTCTCTCTCTATATATATAATATTATATGGCTGGGACCTACATGTAACCCACTGATAACACTGGGATGTCCTGATTGTTGATTTGAGCATTAGGCAGATGTTGAAACAATATGGCTCCAATAATCCAGTAAGAGGGAACAAAACATAGCATTTCCATTAGCAAATGGGTCTTTAATCTGTGGGATTATGAAGTGACTGCCACTTTTTAGCACATGTATGATACATGACTACAAATTTTGTTTTCTTTAAAGGAAGGGGTATATGCAATATTAGAATTACATACTCAAGTCTGGTAGCTTAAAATGACAGTTCTATCAAAATGCCCTAGGTACCATATTTATCAATATTGATTACTTGATAACATTCCAATAGACATATTCATCTGTCAAATTTACTGCACCATCAGTAATATTCAGTATACATTGCTAGGAGTAATTTTTTTTCTTTTTCTACTCCTAAAGCAAAGTCATACACTGTACGTACACATGTACATTTTCATTTTTATGTATTATACTGTATCTTGACTAAACGAACGATGTGATATGGAATGGTCATTCCATTTTCCTTCATTTTACTCATGGATTACCACCCTGGTAAGAATCCTACTTGTAGCTCTACATTTCTTTCTCAAGAAGACTTTGTACATTGTAGTATCACTTTACATTTTACTAAGTTTATCTATCTTCTGCCCTTCAAAGCACAGGTCTACCTTTAAACTAGTGTGACTAGGAGTGACATGGGGGGGGTAGTTTGTGAAGGTTTGTATCAAAACAGAATGACATTTAATGAAAGACCTATTGTCTGCCTATGCTGTGAGGAGTTAATCGTTCTACTACAAGTCAATCTGCAAACTTATGCCCCCTATCTACAATACCTGGTACTGCAACCTAGATACAGGTGCACAAAGTCATGTACCATAGATCTGCATTATGTATGATACAGCTTTGAAAGACTTTTTTGTACATTTTCGAAAGATGATTTGTCAATACCTGCTTCGTTTCTTTCTTCTACTCCTTTCAAACCAGAAACAAAGAAGACAATTATAGCCATTTTGTTTGATCTCACTACTCTTGACTTTAAGTGGTTGAGTTCTAGGATGGAACAAGCTTAAACTATGCCTAGGCTACACATGTATGTAAGCAATATGATTACATAGGAAACTGTTCAATTTACCCAATCCCTTTGTTGTAGGGTAAAAGGCATTTCCTCAAAGCCTGCCTCTCCCCGACAGGTGTTTGAAAGGAAACATCAGGTGTGACCACTGTGAGTAGAGAACTAATTGAAACGGTTGGTGTGGAAAAACATGTCAGGATCTAATTGCAACTACATGTACATGACATAACCTTTTCAAACTGGATGTTTCTATTAGATACACTGCTATTTGGAGAGAAATACAGACTTGAACACATCCTAAAAACAAGAGTTTTAGGCTGCTTTAAACAGTACTCAAGATGAGCAGAGCATAACTGTTTATTAATACAACTGTTACATTAAAACAGCAAAATTAAAAACAAGCAAACAATATTTCCACTGCCACTCCCAACTAGTATATTAACTACTGGTGCTTTCAGAGATTTCTCCTACCTGCAATGGGGTAAAATCCTTTTAAACTAGAGACTATTTTCTGGGTCTTATGGTTGACTGTGTGCTGATCTCATTAGGAGTTTTGCAGACATTAGCATGCCACTTAATCTGAACTGTCACTCTGTAACTGACACATGAAAGGGCCCGACAGGTGACTGCAGCTAAACATCATCTGGTACATTTGTAGGGAGGTATAAAATAGGTAAGATCCAGTTTAAAGTATTTGTCAAACACATACCCATTACTAGTAGTACTGGTATTCTTCAATAGGAACTTAAGGACAGGTAGGACAAGCAGATTCTATGGATCTGTATAAACAGTGAGTCCTATTACATGTACATGTATATACATGTATGATCTTTTTACATTGAATACACAACCCTGTGACATAACAGGCGGTGAGGGCTTTTCTCTGAATAAAACAGAAATACAAGCTGTTGCTCAAATCTTGGAAGGATTTGAATATGGGATATTACAGGTGCATTTCTAACCCATCATACATGTACGTACATGTATAAATATTTCACTAATTTACAGTGCAGCTGTCCAACAGAACTACAGCAACAGCGCTATAATCATATGTAGCTGCGTCATGGAGGGGTGTGTTTTCCTGTTGGGGCATTGACAGTGCAATTATTCATTAAGACTAAACAGAAAAAGCTTTCGTGCACAACTACTTCAATGCAAACAGCCTCATTCTTCAGAAGCCTAAAAATTCCTCATAATATAATTGTTCAATCAATGACTTACGGGCTCATGAAGGAACAAGTTATTGAAACGAATGAGTACAAACCTGCTGAGGTACACCCTGGGACAGGCTGTCACTGTATACATAATGGATTATATCTTCTGAGCGCTTATAAGGAAATGCTTTTGCCGTTCTTATTCAAATTCCCAGGATTTACATACAAGTAAAGCATGTGTGAATCACAACAACAAAGTTACGTTGTAGAGGCAGGAAACGGTTTAAGCGAAAGCGCTGCATGAAAATAAATTTCCGGTACGGTGACCAACGTTCGCTTCTTTGAGTGCCTTAAAGCATCCAAATCTTGTAAAAAATTTGATCTTCAATAACAGTTCACTAACTGACACACAGACAGCCAACATCATTTTGCTATACTTGATTTACATTTAGCAAATCATAAGAAAAATTAAGCTTTTTCTTTTAAAAGCCTAAAGTTCTGGCATCCTCACAAGCTACATGAGGCTACCATGTAAACACAAAGGGACTCGGCACATCAATGCGCAGTTTCCAAACTAAGGTATGGCACGAATGTACCTCGAGAATAGATGGAAATGAAGACATTAAATTAAATGACAATCACATTTAAACAAATAGACTTTGGGGATTGTTCCTAATGCTGTAATGGGTCCCACTGTGACAGTTGACAGAGGCTTCCTTTTTGTCTTTTGACCTCTTTTTTTTCAGGGACTGAGCAACATTTGAAAATCTGAGTGGACAGCACTTCGAAATTTTCCAAAATGCAGGGTAAGTTGTCCTATTTAATTTATTAAATACCCGGCACTCAAAATTTAAAAAAAGTTTTTTTTGACCGAACAAAACTTGAGATGTGCCAGTAAAATGGCTAAAAAATTACCGTTAAGGTCCTTCACATTCTTTCAGAAATGTGAGATGTTGCCAAAATTTTCCTTGTCTGCTTAACTGCTATGATGCAGAACGTTTGTGCAGCTACAATTACTCCACAACAAGTTACACTGTATATTGTCAAGGGGAGGTTGCTGTTTACAGTATTTCTAGTCAGTTGAACACTGACAGCAAATAAGGACATACAGGATAGAGTGGAAAATACATTGCAGTCTTGATTTCTTCTAGATCTGAAAGTGAATCTTCTGAGTTTATGGGTGATCGGTACATATTTTAATACATACTGCAGCAATCACATGAATTGATAAAACAATTTTCAAATCTTTAACAACAAACATTTTGACAGAACTTGGTACACTGAAATATAAAATTATAGCAGATAAAAAAAAATTGACTCACAGGACACAGGACACACTCACACACAGGAAAAACAGTCATTTGATAGACCTTTCTACAGTTTCTCCAGATATTTGCCTTTCAGGAAAATGTTGTTTCAGAAAGGCCATGATGTTTTCAGAAATAACATTTTCAGATAAAAAAACAAATTCTAACAAATTAAATGCTGGTAGTGAGTCAAACAGTAAACATTAACAAGTTTTAACAGTTTTAAATGTATATGTACACTATTAGATGCATGGAGATTCCATTCAATGACTGGAACCAACTCTTAGTTAATTAGCCTTTTAGATGTAAACTTCAACAAAAGCAAATGGCTTCCTTCATTATTGGTTTGGGGACAACAAACAAAATGGATGGCTCACGGTGACTTTTATTATATTAAAAGAAGACAGATGAATAGGGAGAGAGCCAACAAAGGCAATAAAAATCCTTCTAATGAGGTTTCAGTCTTAAGTGAGATAACAGACCTCACAGGATAGATACCTCCTATAACAGTTGATTTCCTTAAGCAATTAAGAAACACTGCTTCAAAAGTGACCAGAATGGTGCCAGTCATAGAGAGGCTGGTAATATAAACACTTTTAATAGGAGCATCTTCCTCTGCACCCTAACAAAGAGACAACCTGGCAGGATTGGGACATATGATCCATTTTACAAATTGCAAACAATGGTAGAGCCTCCATCTGGAGCAAAGTTGATGATAACACCTGTATCATCAGAAGTGACACCAACAACATGTGTACATAAGGACAGAGTGCAGATCTAGGCCCAAGATAATCACGAGGAATGTCCAGTACGGTTACCTGGCCACATGTAATTTTTCGAGAAGAAAGATACTTTGGTGTCAGTAGTTACATTGTACTTCTTTGACCTGCTGCAATACATTGCTGGGAGAAGTTTACCCCTGCTGCCTAACCCCACATGTATAACTGGTACAAATTTGATCCAGTCAGAGGAGCTAACTGTGACCTGCAGAATTCTTACCTCAGCTTATATGTTAAGCCAACCCGTTGCCATCAACCAGAGATCAGGGATTTGAGTGTCAAGTTTACTCAACAATCTGGCACCTACCCTTGCAGGGCAAAGTTCAAGGCTGTCAAAACTGTTGAATGTTATTCAATTTCAAGCTCTGGTCATGATCGGGAAGTCCGGCAAAGCTTAAAAATTGCACTTTTCTGATTGTAACTAAGTACCAACCAGACTGTCTATTCATACTCCACAGATGCTGGATTTAAGCGTGTTCCTTGTAATACTCAGGGTTGGACTAGTCCCATTGCCCACTTGCCCAGGGCAAGTAAAAGTACTGTTCGGGCAAGTAAATTTCCCCCTGTACTTGCCCGATTGGGCAAGTAAATTTTTGGGATGTGGCATTATGCCCCAGTGTTTGGAGCAAAATCTCTCATCATTTTCCCATTATGTATTCTCATAATATGACTTTTTATCAGGGAACCATTTGCAAGTCTCAAACCTCCTTACTTTGGAAAATATTGGTCAAGCACAGAACAATATAAAGTGCTGAGTTTACTGAAAAAATTTCTTTGCAGTAAAAATTTATATTTTGCATTGGGCAAGTGAAAAGTTGGTTCGGGCAAGTAGAAATGACCATGTACTTGCCCGATGGGGCAAGTGGATTTTTGAAAACTTGTCCAACCCTGCGTATAATTTAATTAAAGCAGTTGATGCCAATTTAGCTGAACTGTCAATTTATGGATGCTTAATATAGTTTTATTTCAAGCCTTTAATGTTGCTAACTGTTCTGCTTTAAGGAACATGTGTGACAGTTACAAAATGCAAATCTATTTTGACTTACCCGGTACCTTAGCTCTGCAACAGGCTGGATTTCTTTGTAATTGGATTATAATCAAAATCACAGCTTAGACTGATGAACTCTACCTTTACCTAAATGTCAGGAACATTCCCAAACTTACCAAAATGACTTGCATCTCCAACTTTTTCAGTCACTCTGGAAACTTCCTCTCAAACAGTGCCTCTACCTCACCTTGCTTGGAAGTAGGTTGTAACATTTATACCTGTTTGGTTCAAAAAAAGAGAGCGGCAACTGTTACAGCCCGTCACGCCATGCACAGATCAAATTGAGGCAACCCCATTACACAGCAGTATCGGATGCTCTCCTCCCAAACAACAAGCACACCAACAATTGCCAGCGGCTTTGTTAGGGGTATCAGCTTCGCCCCCGGATTGAAGTTTATCCAAATGAGTCAAAGACCCCTTGTGTATAGTACGGATACATGGATGGCCACAATGTTAGCAGTAGATCACTTTGCGGCGGGTCATGATCAGTTGAGAAGGCAATGAACCATACATGTTCTGACCACATGATGCCACTCTTGCTGTTCTAACATTTCAAAAGAACATTGATTTTAAAGTTGTTAACACTGTACAAGAATGGTCTGGTCAGACTTAGTACCACATACGGGTCATAAACTACGAATATGCTTTGTAATGTTGCGTGTATATGTATCTATACAACCATTATTACCAAAACCTGCCACTAAACACAACCCCCAACAACATTTGCTTTAAATAAAATCAAAATATTTGTTATATTATGTCTCAAGTTGTATATTTTATGTAATTTAGCAATTTTTGTATATTTTATGTAATTTAGCAATACAACATTGTGTTGCTAACTATAAAGGTGAGCTTAAAGAAAAGCTCAATTAACAAAATTCACAATCAATTTACATGTAGATACAGTGCATCTTAGTAATAACAAAATCTTGCAACATAATTATTTACCATATAATACTATACTGTTAAGTTTACTGCAACTTCACAGAGGAATGAACCTCAGATTTTTTTTGTCTGAAGTATTGGCCATAAAGCAGAGGCTTCTGGTACAGGCACACAACCGTTATAATCCCTATTTGCCATCATTATTACCGTTACAGGATTATAAAACAGTCTACTATACCTGCACTTAATTGTTTCCATGCTGGGGTTAGGCTCTGTCCTCTTTCAAGTATTTGAGGTACATGTTTGCTTGCCCATGTGCATGCCACAAGAAGTATTCTTTCACCAGTGTGAAGTATTTGACCAATTAACACTTTTCATCCTCAAGTACTCTTGGGGATCAAAGCGAGGCCAAAGGTGTGACGTGATTACGCCTAGTGACTCAATCCCGCGCTATCAAATCCTTGACATTTACGTGGACAAGATTTGATTCATACACATGATTTATAGCTACTTTAGACACTGTACAACTTTATCAATTGATGGAGTGTTGCACTGCTGATGCTTTTAAGGAATTTTGGAAACAGCTGGGCTGACCCTGAAATACAATGAACTTTACAGATTAACCTGTTAGTAAAAATAGTCCTTTATTAGCATTAAACTGTGATAAAAAGAAAAACTGATTAGACTGACACCTAGTATGTTGACCAAAGCAAAAGAACAAAGGCCTTGCATGAGGCCGCTGTTACAGTTTAACTTTTGTGCTAAAAACATATTTGCTGACAGCCTGTATAGAATTAATTTCATTCCTGTGTACATTGCCACAGTCATCGATAATTGATGACAAAAAGTAATTGGAAGAATACGAGCAAGACTTTGGTCTGCGCGATAATATTGCTATCATGGCACACAAAACACATTTCTGGCTATTGACACCTGTTGTTAGGCAGCTATTCTTCACAATATTCCCAAATTAAAAAGAACTGTTGGCTCATCTGTTTTGTGGCCATTTGAATGATTTTCTCATTACATAGACACAAATGGCCCATTAACACTGAGCAAAGATAAAAATCACAAAATGTAAGATAACAATGCTGCATCTTTGGTATGACTTTGTTGTAGTTTTGTTTTTCTAAAGTACCTTGGTAACAGACACAAGAACATTTTCAGGTGTTCTACTGGTGGAAATAAATGTACATTGAATCATACGTAAAATTTGATGGATCCCAGTATGAGCTGAAATTTCTTAAAATAGATATTGCTTTAGCTTTTTAAATCGACAACAATTGTGTATTTGGCCACACTATTTGCTTGTCTGGTTTACGAGTACATGTATATTTATCTACCAACAATACCAACCCTCAAAATGTTAATTCAAATACTTGAGCTCTGACGTACAAGGCATTGTCTGTACAGAGCAGGTCTTACAGTAAAAAACTGTTTCAACTGTCAAAACTCCTGTCCATTGAAGTTGCATTTAAGTGTTATATCACATGAAGTACATTGTATGATTTCGACAAGAAAAAAAAAATGTTATCTGACATGATTGTAGATACATGTATTCTAAATGGTAAGGGCTGCAGGATACTATACCCCAAATATGGAAATTTTTGCAATGGCTTTCTTTGCACTGCAAACATGTATTTGTCTTGCATTGCATTACACTAACTGTAACAGTTATCATAACCACAAACTCAAAACACAGCAAAGACTTCCTTTTCTGTCCTACTGCAAAATTATGCTCAAATCAATTTAGAGTATCACAACTTCAAAAAAATGCTTAAAGGTAAGATCTAACCTCAAAAGTTGCTGGGACTTCTAGAAAGGAACAAGAATTTAGCAGAAGCAGACATAATTATATAGAGTTGTCAGAGGTGTTATTATAACCGATTAAGTAAGTCACACTGTTTATAATGAACTGAATGGTGACTGAGCATGCCCAACGGCCAATTAAACCATTTGAAAGTGCTTGTGTCAGGTCTATTTAATATTGGTGCAGAGACTGTGTTGTCTGAAGGATTAAGGCTTGCACGACCAGACTATGTCCATGGTTACCCCGCCTCTACATTGAAATCAGTGGCGCCTATAAAGATTATAATTACTTCTAAAAGAGTAAAGGGGCAAAACGCAGTACAGACCTGTATATTAAAGGGTTTGCTAGATGCACATGTCAGAACATTTCTTGTCAAAGTCTTCAAATGTTTAATATACTATTGTCAGCTGTGGACACAATAGAACACAAAAGGAATACCACTTGCAGCAAGTCAAAGCACGACTATAAGGGTCTGTAGACAGATTCAAAGCACCTAGAAGCCATAGATACATACAACAAGATAGGAATGTTTCATTAATAATGAGCCAGAGTCGACTTATCTACCCATAACACCCAGCTTGCCTTAAAGTCATAACAACATGGACTACATGCTAAGATCAGATGATAGCAAACCGGTTTTGATGGACATGTTTTTACCATTTTATCAGAATCTCAGCTAAAACGTACAAATCAGAATGTTCTGAAGGGCTTTGTAAATTGCAAACACTGGGCCAAACAGAAAAAATAAGTGACTTTTTTGAAGACATTTCAAAGCCTAATTCAGTAATGATCAATGCTAAATGATCCACTACAATGTATGTGTTGTTCAAAGACTGTTCCATGCAAATTTAAATGGTTTTTGTAGAATACAACCAACCTAGATAGATCTACTGTGGGTGTGTATGTACAGTTTTACAAAGATGTCATGACAATTTTTCATAATGGGCATATAAATGTTAGAAGTAAGTGTTTTACAAAAAAATGTAGTAATGTCACTCTCAAATAACCAACATGTAATCATAATACTTTAAAGATGCCTTGCATTTGGAAGATCACGGATTTTGACCCCGGCCAGGTCATACCAAAGACTTTAGAAATGGAATATACTGCTTTCCCTGCTTAGTACTCAGCACTTTAAAATCAATAATATTATGTTACTTCAGTGTCTATAATTTATAAACAGCTTATAATTCATGTAGATGTGAAAGGGACTGTTGAGGCTGATACTGTGTATGATGAAAGTCACCGCAAAACTATAGATACCTTACATAAACAGAGGAATGTTTGTTCAAAAGGCAGGGGGTAGTGCCAAGATATCTCTTGTCCCAACATCACATTATCCCTTAAGCCTTTGTAACACATAAGTAGATAACATGTCTGAGATATGATGATGGTAAAACTCATTTTAAAGTTTTTATTATTCTATCTCAATGTCAGCTGGAATATCTGGAATAAATCAGATTGTTTTGAATGGACTAAAAGAACAAAAAAAAAAGTAAGGGGCTTTTTTGTCTGGTACTTTTCACAGAGTCCACAAGCAAGCTACTGTAAATCATGATTTTTTTGCTGTACTTTTATATTCACGATTTTTGCGTTCACTTTTGTGTTGCGAACTACCATGAAAACATAATTCACCAACTTTCTTTTTGCTGCAACTGCTGCCACCGTGAACGTATACAGTTTTGTAGTTCTGCAAACATGTACATTTTTCTCAGACTGGGAACTTTTGCTACGTCGAACATAAAGTGATTTACAATATTTGCTGGTTTAAACCAACCAATGAATTTCTTACCACGGTTAAATCAATAAGTGATCCCACATAACTTACATGTATATGTCATTTAATGCATCTGTGAATTATCTAAAGATTAGGCTGATAAATTGTGTAGGCATCCTGAAAATGTACGTAGGAAGCACCCATAGCAAACAACAGTGCAGATTAAATAACATTAATTCAGACTACAAAGCTGATGGAGACAAGACAGACATGTAATTATCACTCGACTATAAACACAAACAGGACACCTCACCTGTCTTATCTTCTTGGTGGGAATTTCTCCTTGATGACGACAAAATGCAGAGATACGTAAGGGGTCAGCACAGAGCTAAAACTAGAGAAGGAATAATAATGATTTCAATCATATTAATCATCGCTTCAGCCATTTAGATCTCATCATGAATGATGGGGTAGTATAACATCATGGTGAAACCTACGTAAGTTACAAGAATTGTACAAAAATAAAACGTATGTTTAACTTCATTTAAAATAATAAAGATTGTGACTTGCCTTGCAAAAAATGGAGAGATGAACATTTTTAGTGAGTGACAATACTACAAAAATAATGTAAAAATAACTTGACAGTTGAAAAATCCAACTAGGAAAAAAAATCATTTGGTGACAAAAAACATCTATTGGGACAATGTTCTAATAACCTGGCATCATCTTGTAAGTTTAACTTAGTAAGAGACCTATCCTGGGATACTACCCATATTACCCATTATGTATCTTCGTAAAGATTAGAGTTAGTAAACCTGCCTCTTCCACACTCACATGTACCGGGCGAGGCCAACAGTACTGACATTGCCGAACATCAGCCAAACACAGCTTAGAAAAGATGTACCAACAAGGTGTTCATGGTTTACCAGAGGAGCTGGAGCAGGTGACTGTTACTGTTGCAGTTAAGTACCACTATGTTCATCCCACATTCAAACTTAACTTCTCACCAATAAACTGATGACTGAGCAGTTGCTATGAATGTGTAAACGTTACCTACACAAGAGCCAGTTGAGACAGATGATGGATGGAAGCCCATTCCTCAAATTCTAACCTTCAAATCCTGTTTGAATGGTGGTTTCAAACGCTTCAAAATTGCACAATAAAACCTGTATCGGCTCAATTTATCAGCTCTTAAGTGCATTTAACACATGGCCACAGTCCATGATAGCTCCGGACCTGGATCACAATGCGAATACAGGTGTAATAAAACAGGATTTACCCCCGTAACCTAGGCAAACCCTCCAGACCTGTGGCATCTGCTGGAAGTCTTTGGGAACTGATTGCGCCATTTACCATGACATCACTGACCCCCATGAAATTGTTATAATGCTATCCAACCTTT
>NW_017803602.1:2845795-2848974 GCF_001625305.1 Branchiostoma belcheri | reverse complement strand
ACAACTTTATCACTTGATGGAGTGTTGCACTGCTGATGCTTTTAAGGAATTTTGGAAACAGCTGGGCTGACCCTGAAATACAATGAACTTTACAGATTAACCTGTTAGTAAAAATAGTCCTTTATTAGCATTAAACTGTGATAAAAAGAAAAACTGATTAGACTGACACCTAGTATGTTGACCAAAGCAAAAGAACAAAGGCCTTGCATGAGGCCGCTGTTACAGTTTAACTTTTGTGCTAAAAACATATTTGCTGACAGCCTGTATAGAATTAATTTCATTCCTGTGTACATTGCCACAGTCATCGATAATTAATGACAAAAAGTAATTGGAAGAATACGAGCAAGACTTTGGTCTGCGCGATAATATTGCTATCATGGCACACAAAACACATTTCTGGCTATTGACACCTGTAGTTAAGGCAGCTATTCTTCACAATATTCCCGAATTAAAAAGAACTGTTGGCTCATCTGTTTTGTGGCCATTTGAATGATTTTCTCATTACATAGACACAAATGGCCCATTAACACTAAGCAAAGATAAAAATCACAAAATGTAAGATAACAATGCTGCATCATTGGCATGACTTTGTTGTAGTTTTGTTTTTCTTAAGTACCCTTGGTAACAGACACAAGAACATTTTCAGGTGTTCTACTGGTGGAAATACATTGAATCATACGTAAAATTTGATGGATCCTATGTTTATTATGATAATGATCATAGTATGAGCTGAAGTTACTCAAAATAGATATTGCTTTAGCTTTTTTAAATCGACAACATTTGCGTATTTGGCCACACTATTTGCTTGTCTGGTTTACGAGTACATGTATATTTATCTACCAACAATACCAACCCTCAAAATGTTAATTCAAATATTTGAGCTCTGACGTATAAGGCATTGTCTGGACAGAGCAGGTCTTACAGTAAAAAACTGTTTCAACTATCAAAACTCCT
Organism: Branchiostoma belcheri; assembly: GCF_001625305.1. Classification (NCBI taxonomy): domain Eukaryota; kingdom Metazoa; phylum Chordata; class Leptocardii; order Amphioxiformes; family Branchiostomatidae; genus Branchiostoma; species Branchiostoma belcheri. The sequence goes on along the minus strand of NW_017803602.1, from coordinate 2,848,020 downwards.
GTCCATTGAAGCTGTAATTAAGTGTTACATCACATGAAGTATGATTTCGACAAGATGGAATATGACATGTTACCTGGTACACAGACTGACATGATCGCAGATACGTGTATTCTAAATGGTTGGGGCTGCAGGATACTATACCCCAAATATTGAAATTCTTGCAATGGTTTTATGTTTGCACTGCAAACATGTATTTGTCTTGCATTGCATTACACTACTGTAACAGTTATTTATACTTATTATGACCACAAACTCAAAACACAGAAAACACCTCCTTTTCTCTCACCTACTGCAAAATTATGCTCCAATCAATTTAACCTCAAAAAACTTAAAGGTAAGATCTAACCTCAAAAGTTGCTGGGACTTCTAGAAAGGAACAAGAATTTAGCAGAAGCAGACATAATTATATAGAGTTGTTAGAGGTGTTATTATAACCGATTAAGTAAGTCACACTGTTTATAATGAACTGAATGGTGATTGAGCATGCCCAACGGCCAATTAAACAATTTGAAAGTGCTTGTGTCAGGTCTATTTAATATTGGTGCAGAGACTGTGTTGTCTGAAGGATTAAGGCTTGCACGACCAGACTATGTCCATGGTTACCCCGCCTCTACATTGAAATCGGTGGCGCCTATAAAGATTATAATTACTTCTAAAAGAGTAAAGGGGCAAAACGCAGTACAGACCCGTATATTAAAGGGTTTGCTAGATGCACATGTCAGAACATTTCTTGTCAAAGTCTTCAAATGTTTAATATGCTATTGTCAGCTGTGGACACAATAGAACACAAAAGGAATACCACTTGCAGCAAGTCAAAGCACGACTATAAGTGTCTGTAGACAGAATCAAAGCATCTAGAAGCCATAGATACATACAACAAGATAGGAATGTTTCATTAATAATGAGCCAGAGTCGACTTATCTACCCATAACACCTAGCTTGCCTTAAAGTCATAACAACATGGACTACATGCTAAGATCAGATGATAGCAAACCGGTTTTGATGGACATGTTTTTACCATTTTATCAGAATCTCAGCTAAAACGTACAAATCAGAATGTTCTGAAGGGCTTTGTGATTTGCAAGCACTGGGCCAAACAGAAAAAATAAGTGACTTTTTTGAAGACATTTCAAAGCCTAATTCAGTAATTGATGATCAATGCTAAATGGTCTACTACGTGTTGTTCCATGCAAATTTAAATGGCTTTTGTAGAATCCAACCAACCTAGATAGATCTACTGTGGGTGTGTATGTACAGTTTTACAAAGATGTCATGACAATTTTTCATAATGGGCAAATAAATGTTAGAAGGAAGTGTTTTACAAAAAAATGTAGTAAAGTCACTCTCAAATAACCAACATGTAATCATAATACTTTAAAGATGCCTTGCATTTGGAAGATCACGGATTTTAACCCCGGCCAGGTCATACCAAAGACTTTAGAAATGGAATATACTGCTTTCCCTGCTCAGCACTTTAAAACCAATAATATTATGTTACTTCAGTGTCTATAATTTATAAATAGCTTATAATTCATGTAGATGTGAAAGGGACTGTTGAGGCTGATACTGTGTATGATGAAAGTCACCGCAAAACTATAGATACCTTACATAAACTGAGGAATGTTTGTTCAAAAGGCAGGGGGTAGTGCCAAGATATCTCTTGTCCCAACATCACATTATCCCTTAAGCCTTTGTAACACATAAGTAGATAACATGTCTGAGATATGATGATGGTAAAACTCATTTTAATTGAGAAGTTTTTATTATTCTATCTCAATGTTAGCTGGAATATCTGGAATAAATCAGATTGTTTTGTATGGACTAAAAGAACCAAAAAAAAGCAAGGGGCTTTTTTGTCTGGGACTTTTCACAGAGTCTACAAACAAGCTACTGTAAATCACGATTTTTTACCTTCGCCAAGAAGGTTATGTTTTCAGTAGCGTTTGTCTGTGTGTGTGTGGGTGTGTTTGTGTGTGTGTGGTTTAGCAAGATAACTCGAGAAGCAGTGGATGGATTGGAATGAAACTTGGTAGGTGGGTATGACTTCATGAGACCTAGAAATGATTAGATTTTGGGCCCCCTGGCAGCTTTCCTAGGTACTGCAGCTGAACTTCCGGTTTTGATATCTCATGTTCTGTACATGCTAGGGTCACGAATTTTGGTTGGTAGATAGCTCTTGGGGTAGGGAAGAAGTGACATGAGTTTGGGTCCCCTAGCGCCTTGTT
>NW_017803602.1:2834936-2845775 GCF_001625305.1 Branchiostoma belcheri | reverse complement strand
CAAGCTTTAGCCACATTTCCAAACTATGATAGCATCTCAAATATTCCTACAGCTGCAAGTATGATGAGAAAGGGGACGTACAGAAAGTTCTGCTATCGATGTGTCAAGTCACACGACTAGCGGTTCATTGCTATGTTGTTACCTTCGCCAAGAAGGTTATGTTTTCAGTAGCGTTTGTCTGTGGGTGTGTGGGTGTGTTTGTGTGTGTGTGGTTTAGCAAGATAACTCGAGAAGCAGTGGATGGATTGGAATGAAACTTGGTAGGTGGGTATGACTTCATGAGACCTAGAAATGATTAGATTTTGGGCCCCCTGGCGGCTTTCCTAGGTACTGCAGCTGAACTTCCGGTTTTGATTTCTCATGTTCTGTACATGCTAGGGTCACGAATTTTGGTTGGTAGATAGCTCTTGGGGTAGGGAAGAAGTGACATGAGTTTGGGTCCCCTAGCGCCTTGTTTTAGAACTGCAGGAGCATTTGTTGAAAAAAAATTGAAGGACGATAACTCAAGAACCGGTTGACGTATTGTCGTGATTTTTGGTATGTAGGTAGTTAAAGTAATGCTTGACATAATCAGATGGCAATTATGCAAATCAAGAGCTAATTTGCATAATTAATGAGGAAATTCTATAAATCTGATTTGTTCGATAATAGAACTATGAAACAGTTGTGACATCTACTTGAGAACGAGAAAAACATCTGAGGATATAGATTATGTAAATGAGGACCTAATTTGAATAATTAATAGCAAATTCTTATAATTCCATAGTTGTAACTGCTGCACCCCGAATTTCATACTTGCCACATTTGGAAGTTAAGTGAAGGTGAACATCAATAAACATAATTTATTCAAATCATGACCTCATTTGCATAATTTATGAGGAAGTGCTATAATAGCCTTTTTGTTATGATAAGGCTGTCATTGGATGGAGAATATGATCAACTGATATAATCCATGCAAATGAGGCTCTTATTTACAAAATCAATGATTAAAATTGTAGACTTCGTCACCCGCAAGGGTTAACATTTTTTGGCGAAGGTATGAGATCGTGGAACTCTTGTTTGCTGTACTTTTGTATTCACGATATTTGCGTTCACCTCTGTGCTGCGAACTACCATTAAAAATAATTCACCAACTTTCTTTTTGCTGCAACTGCTGCCAAAGTGAACGTATAGTTCTGCAAACATGTACATTTTTCTCAGACTGGGAACTTTTGCTACGTCGAACATTAAGTGATTTACAGTATTTGCTGGTTTAAACCAACCGGTGAATTTCTTACCACGGTTAAATCAATAAGTGATCCCACATAACTTACATGCATATGTCATTCAATGCATCTGTGAATTATCTAAAGATTAGGCTGATAAATTGTGATATAGGCATCCTGAAAATGTACGTAGGAAGCACCCATAGCAAACAACAGTGCAGATAAAATAACATTAATTCAGACTACAAAGCTGATGGTGACAAGACAGACATGTAATTATCACTCGACTATAAACACAAACAGGACACCTCACCTGTCTAATCTTCTTGGTGAGAATTTCTCCTTGATGACGACAAAATGCAGAGATACGTTAGGGGTCAGCACAGAGCTAAAACCAGAGAAGGAATAATAATGATTTCAATCATATTAATCATCGCTTCAGCCATTTAGACCTCATCATGAATGATGGGGTAGTATAACACCATGGTGAAACCTATGTAAGTTACAAGAATTGTACAAAAATAAAAAGTATGTTTAACTTCATTTAAAATAATAAAGATTGTGACTTGCCTTGCAAAGATGAACATTTTTTTAATGAACAATGAGTGACAATACTACAAAAATAATGTAAAAATAACTTGACAGTTGAAAAATCCAACTAGGAAAAAAAAAATCATTTGGTGACAAAAAACATCTATTGGGACAATGTTCTAATAACCTGGCATCATCTTGTAAGTTTAACTTAGTAAGAGACCTATCCTGGGATACTACCCATATTACCCATTATGTATCTTCGTAAAGATTAGAGTAAACCTGCCTCTTCCACACTCACATGTACCGGGTGCAGTCAACAGTAACTGACATTGCCGAACATCAGCCAAACACAGCTTAGAAAAGATGTACCAATTGTTCATGGTTTACCAGAGGAGCTGGAGCAGGTGACTGTTACTGTTGCAGTTAAGTACCACTACATCCCACATTCAAACTTAACTTCTCACCAATAAACTGATGACTGAGCAGTTGCTATGAATGTGTAAACGTTACCTACACAAGAGCCAGGTGAGACAGATGATGGATGGAAGCCCATTCCTCAAATTCTAACCTTCAAATCCTGTTTGAATGGTGGCTTCAAACGCTTCAAAATTGCACAATAAAACCTGTATCGGCTCAATTTATCAGCTCTTAAGTGCATTTAACACATGGCCACAGTCCATGATAGCTCCGGACCTGGATCACAATGCGAATACGGGTGTAATAAAACAGGATTTACCCCCGTAACCTAGGCAAACCCTCCAGACCTGTGGCATCTGCTGGAAGTCTTTGGGAACTGATTGCGCCATTTACCATGACATCACTGACCCCCATGAAATTGTTATAATGCTATCCAACCTTGCACACAAGATGGCATCTGACCTCTTCCGACAAAGGGGACTTCAAAGGGCTGGGGAAGTCAAACGTTTTCAATTACTTGTAAGCGTTGCTGTATTCTTGACATTGGGATAAGCCTGAAATGCTTCTACGAGTCACAATGAGTAATTGTTTCACCATCAAATCTCCAAGTCTCCTTAGAACCAAGGTAGATTGGCTGAAAGAACTGTGGGTGCAGGAAAGCACATAATGCCATGTATACGTGCTATAAAAGAATCTTGTACAATAATGTTCTACTTGAGGTTAATTGCTTTACTTCATTTTCTTTTACCATTAAACTGTTACAAACTACTAAACACTGTTACACATGTTCATGTAGCTATAGATAGTTAAATTAATACAAACAGTTGCAGGGATCTGAATCTGCATAGTATCTATATATAGCAGTAGCAACTGGGACAATAAAAATTGAAGAATTTTTTGCATTGCATTCATCTGTGAACAAAACCACAGCTACAGTACTCAATCCATCTAACATCCTGAGGTCTTTGATTTACAAGATATCACCAATATGTGATGACTCTAAATTAAAGAGCAGAACAAGGAAAGGAAAAAAGGAATACTAACCTTCATATAACCATCCTCTGTTGTGACCAGTCAATGAATTAGCCTTTTTTGCCTGCAAAAGAAAAAAATATTCATGAGTTAACGTGACATTAGTGGAAACCAGCGACTTTGGTTTCTTGCATTACTGGTAATTGCTCTATAGTATAGTCTATTTCTCTTGATCTTGAGGCCTCTGTTTTCAAAGTTACATTAACTGTTAAGTGCTACTTAACTTAATGTAACTTTGCTACTTATGGAGAGGGTCTATATTCGTAGAGGTATATGTACCATACCTGTGCTCCTCTCTGGTCACCTTAATGGCACTGAGTCAAATTAAGGCAACCCACTAGGAATCAGGCACCTTATCAACCAACTACATGACCTAAGCCCAGAAAACACAGTGTACCATGGCCACAAAAACTTCCTGCCTATACTGTTAGCACAGCTCTTGTGGGTAACACAACAAATGATAGATTCCCTATCGCTGTCCAACCCAGGTCACTTGCCTACAAAAACATGGGGGAAAAATTTGATATTTCTAAATACCACTGAGTAATCTTCTTATTGCCAAATCCTTCTGTTACTAACATGTACATGTCAATGATTAATAAACTCTTGAAGAACCTATCTAAGTTGCCACCTGTACCTTCTAGGAAAATTAGTTGAAACTGTATTCATTTGGTTCAAAACTGGCATTACTGTAATCTAAGAAGTAAGATGTCAGTTAGATAATAACAACAAGCTATTCACTCATAGAACAGGCTATCTCCCTGCTCCTGAGGCATTATTATCTGATGTGATGCTATGTCAGATAAATTCTTTAGTTTCCCGCCCACCACAATTAAAGCTAAGCCACCTAATCAACTACAATTAGTATAAGAAAGCTCTATAAACAATCAATCAGCAAACAGGTGGCAGTAACACTTTTCTATTATGTATTTTACAAAAGATCCATTCTAAGCTGAAAGACTTTCCCTCCCCTTTTTTCTCGGCCAAATATTTGGCATGAATCAAAGTCTCATTGCTTCTATATAGTAATTCTAAACCTGTGGAAGCCTAAGACCTACATGTACATGTAGGGCTATGTAAGAACAAGGCGTGGCAGAAATATGTAAATTTTCTATTACATGAGCAGGTACAAGCTGTAGGAGCAAATGCTATAGAGTCTACCTCTCTGGTTCTCAACAAGAATATGACAGTTTAAGAGAGACAAATTAGGTTACACAGCAAGGCACTACTACCACCATATTTAAGGAGCACCTGGGCACAATACTCAATTACGACTTCTTGCACCTCAAAAAACCTTGAGGCCTACTTTGCAAATTTTGTGATGTCAGGACTGCTGATATCAGGACTGGCATTTCAAACAAGCTCTGGGTAGAATACTAGCTACTGTAGATGTTGCATCTTTGCTAAATAAATGAAATTGTAATAATATCAGTTCTAAATCTTTTCTGTACAATTTTCAAGAAAAAAGTTGCACAAGTGTGCTTTTGTCATGTGCTTTTCTGCAAAAGAGGGCAGAACTTGCAAGGCACAAAGTACCTTTGTGTTCAATAAACAACATTCCTTCATGGCAAGTCCTGCAGGTACACATGTAGGATTATGGCCCATGGTAACATGCATGCACTTCTGTCAACTCAGATATGCTAAAATGCATGCCTTATCATCACGCATGCATTGGACTCAAGCGTTTCCCTTCCCAGCCTACTTAAATTTCTACAAACCCAACTGTCCCTCTGTGACTGCGTGTCAGTTACCTGGCTACTCTGTACTTGCACCTCACCTGCATACAACTCCAAGGGTACTGAGGAATCTACAAGTATTTGTACGGATGTTAGGCACAGAACATAGCTAATTTACCTCCCAGACTTACACCAGAGTTTGTGGCAAAAATTAAAGATTTACCAAAAAAAGTGTACCAGAAAGTAAAATCAACACATAAATCATGACACCAAAGCATAAAACATCCGATCACCAGTAGGTGTAAAAGAACACGCCCTCATATAATTATAAAACGATTAAGACTGCCTATTGTAAAGAATCCATGTTTATAAAAGATGTAAAATGACAAAGGACTTACAGCAAGGCAAGCTCTCAGGTTTGACACCTTCTATTTGATGCTGCACTTAAACTGTCATGGAACATGTGACAGCAAATGAACTTGGTACCATATGTAAATATTGCAAGACTGGGAAAGAACAATTCACCATTTATGGTGACCAATCCAACATTGAATATTCTGTACAAGCAATGTGAGGAGGTAATGTAAACATTCCATAAAATTCCCCCTCTACTAAAGTTCTATGTATAGTTACTGTCCACAGGTGCAGTACGGCCTTATTACCATACAGAAAAGCTATACAGCTAAACTGCTGATAGCCTGTCAATAGTATTGCTGTTGCCTCTATTTAACTGTCACCCCTGTCTACTAATTAATTTCCATCCAACAGGTTTGGCTTCTTTGACCTGGCCAGTTAAACTGACATGTGTATTTCCCTGTGTGTTTTTGTTTGCAAACTTCGGGTTGAATAAGATGTAATATATCATCGACATTGAATACATTGTAGAGTTGGTCAATGAAGTACTGTACCATTATGCATTCCCAGTACAAAGCATGCACACCTACATAGCTGCAGACCACACAGGGAAACTACTGTTACCTAATAGCTCCCAACCTTCACCAGTAATTTAGCACAGAAATAGTTCCCACTACTGTAGGGATAGAGACACACATTGTTTCTACAGGTAACCACATAATGAACCTACACAAGCAATCAACATAGGGATAAGATGTTTTGAACAAATTCAATTGCACAATGAAGTTAGAATCTAATACATGATTGGTTGTCTTTCGCCCCTACTATGTTAAAGACAAAATACTTGGTGTCAGGAGGTCGTGTTTCACTTAAGTGATACACTTAAAAAGCGCCGACAGACCTTTGGGAACGACCCCAGGTATAGGAATGAAAAGGTTGAAACAAGAGACAGGTAACTACCACACAAAATTCAATGTGCCAGCTACTGCAGGACATAAGTTCATTTGGGAAAGGCTTAACCTAAGTAACCTCCACACCTGGATATCCTGAGGAGGGATCAATCGATTTTCTAAATGCAAAAGGGGGGGAATGTTATATAATTAAAGACTTGAATGGTTTTCTTTGGTTGGCTTTGGCATGAACAGAGATTACTTGTTTGTTGTTTGACTCATGGGGTGAGTTGTAAATGGTAGCATGTGTAGCGACAAGGCAAAATAGTTCCATTTTTCCTCCGTTGCCTGGCAGGTTGAATATGGCCTCTACAATACTGTGCAATAGAGTACATTGTACATACAACAACCTCGGGTACAACTGCCCTAGGACAATTTGAATTGTGTTGTGTCAAAAATAGCTGCAGCAACAGACCGAACATACTAAAAAGGGCACAAAGAGAAATCAACCCTTGCGAGATTACGCCCTCTTAGTTTAAAAAGGGATCCCCAAATACAAGATAGACCTGAGATAACCCTTGCCGGACGATGTGAAGAAAAGTGCGGGGACAAAGAACGGCAAATATTTACCAAGTTATGACACCTGTTCCTTATGTTGTCAGCAGCGCTACGGTGGCAAACATGGCAGTGCAATAGCATGGGTTGCTTACCATGGGAATATAGTTCATGACCTTTTGCTGGTCACAGCTGGGTTCAAAGTTGGCAAACTCAGTTTCTGGCATGTTGACAACCCCAAATATGTTAATCCCGCAACAAAAAACGACAAAGGGCACTATCAACGTCACTATGAACCAAGCACTAGCCAGGCCATTCAAAACCAATATGTCCTCCTTCCATGTCCAGTCGACCGCTTCTTGTTTACTGTGGGACTTAGGACAAGACGGACTACCCCCAAATCCCCTGCTAAATACTTAAAGTAGCTGACATCTTGAGGATTAGAAAGTAGTTACACTCTTGCACATATTTCATTATATCTGTATATAGGTGGAACCCTCTGCTATGCACTTTGAACTTGAAGAGGTAAAAGTCTAACCATAACACACCGTTAGACTGTAGCAATATGATTTAATGTAAGTCTGATGTAAGTCCGCCATGGCAAGTATCAGGACGTTCTGCCATCAAGACGTTTTGTCGTCAGACGATTCGCCATCATTATCAGAATAATGTCAGTCTATAATCACACTTGAAAAAATTACTGTTTTGTAGCTAAACTTCTACTGTGAATTAAGGTTTATAGTTTTATATAGGTTTATAGTTTTTTATAGTTTAGAGCAATTGGCGTTCGCTTTGTGACAAAACATCTTAGCAGCAAAACATCTAGAAACCATGCCATTAGTAAGTAGTCAGACTCAGATCTGATACCACCTCCAGTATGTTGAATGTACATGTTCATCTCAAGAGCTTTGTTTTGCAGGATTTTTTGCAATTCAAAGGCAGAATATAAATTGTCTGAGACGTACAAGACATGACCCTAACAGAAGTAACACTACTCTGAAAACCATAAGCACTTACCTGAAACATCTCCTGTGGGAAACATCCCTCTGGTTTTCGTACTTCGAACTGTAAAATTAGCCTGTGCCTGTGTAACCGGATATGTACATAATTGTCGACCTCTTCAAGTACCCCTTTTCAATACGTTTGCACACACCTGACGCTACGTTTCTTCTCAACGGAGGAAAACAGGCTCCAACATCTCCTCTAGACGATTCCACAACCGGCTTTTGTGTCCCCTGATCGATGAACGTCGCTAGATGAAAGGGAAACGTGCCAAACGACTTCTTGACGTATCGTTGGTTTTATCACTACTTAGTGACACAACTATTTAGACCCGTGTACTCTCGGGGATTATCTCCGCACACATGTACCTAAAGTCCGACCGAGAAGTAAAAGGTTTGGCCGAGCAACAAAACAGTCCACGTCAAACAAGAATTGATTGTTGGTCAATGTAACGTTCGCTCTTGCAGACGACCAAAAACACTTGTGCATTCGCACAACAACGCCCCCCTCCCCATCACTTTTCACCGTCCCAAAACAATCAACGCTTCGCTAAATTAAATATTGAATTAGCTATTGTTTTGTGGGTTCTCAGTCGGCCGTGCACTGGGGGAACAATATACGACATGCCCTGACAAAAGAATTGATACAAATTCAAAGTTTACCTCAGAGGCAACCGGAAAAGCACAAAACTCGTTCATTACCGTCTGTACTGATTTCAAAGATGGCGCCGAGAGCATAGGACGCATGCGCTAAGAGGGAAATATTTTGGTGCGGTTGAGAACTGATAAAATATTTATGGCTAAGAAATGATGTACGAGTGCAGTATCCAAGCAGATGTTGGCAGTCAACATAATTACGTTTTATGGCTTCCCGTTTCAGTTGCAAACCGTGTTCTAAATACGAATGAAATAAATAGGTAAAATTGGGACGCTTGTAACAAAGACGGCAAGCTAGAAAAACGTATTTTTAATCGTATTTGCTCCAAGGTCATTCACAATTCACGATGAAATCTAATTGACAGCATGTTACGACATGTTTTTTTTCTTGAACAAGCCGAACTCACATCATATATAGCTAGCTAGCTATAGTGAAAGCCATGTCAAACGTTACAGACTAGTACACTTTATTGTTTATTGAGGCTTTCATATCATAAAAATGATGTCGGGAACTTTTTTCGCTCAAGTTCTGAGCTCAACACTAAAAAAAGACAAGAAACGTATGAATCAACGTGTGAACAGCATTTTCAAGTTTCACATGTGTGCCATTTGACATTTCATCCATCTAAGGTGTATTTCTTTAGCAAATGAAAAGGAAAGTAAGAAACGGGCCTTGTTGTTAAAACACTTGTAACATCCATTGTTACAATGAGAGCTATTGCGAAAAATTAATTGCTCTTCGCGAGATACGGAGGTTGAAAGACTTTAAAAATTACCAATCCAGGTATTGAATGTGAAATAAATAAATGAATGTTACACAACTTAACTCCCACCCCCCTTAATAAAAAGACCACCTGTGACTCGGGAAACCTTCAGAGATCATCTTATTTCAGGTCTATACAAGGACCTATATTAACTGTTACATGTATCTCTTTACAAGTTAGATGATGCGATGTGACAGTGCCCGGCACACCTCAATCTCTTTGGTTCTTGGTTTTGTTAGACTGGTTGACTGTTTTTTTCGGCTTCAATCCTTTGAAGGATTAGCGCATAATGCAATAATAGTCGACTCCATTTGTCTGATATCATTTTGCCTCGGGTGCTTTAGCAATGGAGAGGCTATTTAGTGATCTGATACACCCGTTGAAATGTCGCCCAATTAGAGCGTGGAGACCTATATGCACTACAATTAAACACCGGATATAAGTTTGGACAGTATGGCCTGACCGCCATGTGTTGGGGAAGGGTTTGTGTCCAGAGTGGACGTTTGAAACAACGTCACGCTTGGTAAACGAAACCCGGTAAGGAGAGGAGAGCGGTGCCCAGAGAAGAGTACGCCTACTTTCTTAGGCTATTTGAACACATGTCTGGTGGCCTCTGACAAGTTTTTGGCCCAACATCTTCAAAACTGCTGTTAGTAAAGTACGACTCGGAGAGTGCAGACCACTTCTGGAACATTGTATTTTTGCGTCGGTCAGCAAAGAAATGTGCAGCACTACAATTAATGATATTGCAATTGCATGGATTGTGACCGTCAAACTCCCCTGGCACTGGCAAATTATTCTCCCTATTTAGCTATATCTTTTTACCATTTTTCAGCCTAACTAACTTGTCAGTCTGGCTAGGGAATACATCGACTAAATAGACATTGACAAATGTCAAGCTTTTCGGTAGTACGTTGATTTCCGCCAATGGATGGGGCGCTAGCTGGTTTACAGACCCGAAGGATATAGCACATGGGAGGAGTGACTGGATACAACCTGTTTCACGGTGTCACCTGACGGCTTATCAAAATAACAGTTCAGCCAATGAGAGAATGGCAATTAGCGATTCGACCAATGTCTAGAGAATGGCTGCATGTCCGTAAGATATCTGCATTTTGTGTTTTTATTTTGTATTTCTACGTTTGACGGTGGGACCGGGTGCCTGTGTGTATCGACCTAGATGCACCCTGCCCGACCTCCGACATGACGGGGGGACCTTCGAACTGCGCGCCATTTCTTACTTTCATTCCTGATGAATCACCAGGACACCTGTCATCGCCATTCAGCAATCTTATTTGCCCAAAGTCTACAGGGCGGTTGGCCTTCGATAATCCCGAGATGATCCCCTCAGAAATCCTGCTTTGTGTCGCATGCTTTGAAGTGATCTAAAGAAGCGCCCCTGGCAGGTGCCGTAACCATGGCAACCACTGCCCAGGTGCGGCCAGTGGACAGATAGCCTGACGTAACACAATGGAGACAAGAGAAAGGGAACCCCCCTTTAGTTTTGTCTTTGTGCATGGAGATGAATAAGGCTGGAACTTGATGAATCCGTGTTTCAAAAGCACACGAGCATAACGTATTTCGGCACACTGTGAATATGAATTGTGCTTTAGATTAAGTAGTAAGGAAAACAAGACGTCCCCAACTTGAGGTGAAGCATGATGCCTTGTCAAGTATGATAGTACAGTGTGGCTTCGCTCTGGCTCGCGTTTTCAGCCCGATCGACTTCTTCCGACCACTTAGTCTCACTATAG
>NW_017803602.1:2833090-2834916 GCF_001625305.1 Branchiostoma belcheri | reverse complement strand
AACATCCATTGTTACGATGAGAGCTATTGCGAAAAATGAATTGCTCTTCGCGAGTTACGGAGGTTGAAAGACTTTAAAAATTACCAATCCAGGTATTGAATGTGAAATAAATAAATGAATGTTACACGATCACTTAACCCCCCCCCCCTAATAAAAAGACCACCTGTGACTCGGGAAACCTTCAGAGATATGGTCTTATTTCAGGTCTATACAAGGACGTATATTAACTGTTACATGTATATATCTCTTTACAAGTTAGATGATACGATGTGACAGTGCCCGGCACACCTCAATCTCTTTGGTTCTTGGTTTTGTTAGACTGGTTGACTGTTTTTTTTTCGGCTTCAATCCTTTGAAGGATTAGCGCATAATGCAATAATAGTCGACTCCATTTGTCTGATATCATTTTGCCTCGGGTGCTTTAGCAATGGAGAGGCTATTTAGTGATCTGATACACCCGTTGAAATGTCGCCCAATTGGAGCGTGGAGACCTATATGCACTACAATTAAACACCGGATATAAGTTTGGACAGTATGGCCTGACCGCCATGTGTTGGGGAAGGGTTTGTGTCCAGAGTGGACGTTTGAAACAACGTCACGCTTGGTAAACGAAACCCGGTAGTCAAGTGCCTGGAGACAAAAGAAGAGAAGAGCGGTGCCCAGAGAAGAGTACGCCTACTTTTTTGGGCTATTTGAACACATGTCTGGTGGCCTCTGACAAGTTTTTGGCCCAACATCTTCAAAACTGCTGTTAGTAAAGTACGACTCGGAGAGTGCAGACCACTTCTGGAACATTGTATTTTTGCGTCGGCCAGCAAAGAAATGTGCAGCACTACAATTAATGATATTGCAATTGCATGGATTGTGACCGTCAAACACCCCTGGCACTGGCAAATTATTCTCCCTATTTAGCTATATCTTTTTACCATTTTTCAGCCTAACTAACTTGTCAGTCTGGCTAGGGAATACATAGACTAACAAGAGTTCCACGATCTCATACCTTCGCCAAATGGTGTTAACTCTTGCGGGTGATAAATTATACAATTTTAATCATTTATTTTGTAAATAAGAGCCTCATTTGCATGGATTATATCAGTTGATCATATTCTCCATCCAATGACAGCCTTATCATAACAAAAAGGCTATTATAGCACTTCCTCATAAATTATGCAAATGAGGTCATGATTTGAATAAATTATGTTTATTGATCTTCACTTCACTTCACTTAACTTCCAAATGTGGCAAGTATGAAATTGGGTGCAGCAGTGACAACTATGGAATTATAAGAATTTGCCATTGATTATGCAAATTAGGTTCTCATTTACATAATCTATATCCTCAGATGTTTTTCTCATTCTCAAGTAGATGTCACAAGTGTTTAATAGTTCTATTATCGAACAAAGCAGATTTATAGAATTTCCTCATTAATTATGCAAATTAGCTCCTGATTTGCATAATTGCCATCTGATTATGTCAAGCATCACTTCAACTACATACATGCCAAAAATCACGATAATACGTCAACCGGATCTTGAGTTATCGTCCTTCAAATTTTTTTCAACAAATGCTCCTGCAGTTCCAGAACAAGGCGCTAGGGGACCCAATCTCATGTCACTTCTTCCCTACCCCCAAAGCTATCTACCAACCAAAATTCGTGACCCTAGCATGTCCAGAACATGAGATATCGAAACCGGAAGTTCAGCTGCAGTACCTAGGAAAGCCGCCAGGGGGCCCAAAATCTAATCATTTCTAGGTCTCATGAAGACCTACCCACCTACCAAGTTTCATTCCAATCCATCCACTGCTTCTCGAGTTATCTTGCTAAA
>NW_017803602.1:2832147-2833070 GCF_001625305.1 Branchiostoma belcheri | reverse complement strand
TAAATACAAATATTGAATTAGCTATTGTTTTGTGGGTTCTCAGTCGGCCGTGCACTGGGGGAACAATATACGACATGCCATGACAAAAGAATTGATACAAATTCAAAGTTTACCTCAGAGGCAACCGGAAAAGCACAAAACTCGTTCATTACCGTCTGTACTGATTTCAAAGATGGCGCCGAGAGCATAGGACGCATGCGCTAAGAGGGAAATATTTTGGTGCGGTTGAGAACTGATAAAATATTTATGGCTATAAGAAATGATGTACGAGTACAGTATCCAAGCAGATGTTGGCAGTCAGTATAATTACGTTTTATAGCTTAACATTTCAGTTGCAAACCGTGTTCTAAATACGGATGAAATAAATAGGTAAAATTGGGACGTTTGTAACAAAGACGGCAAGCTAGAAAAACGTATTTTTAATCGTATTTGCTCCAAGGTCATTCACAATTCACGATGAAATCTAATTGACAGCATGCTACGACATGTTTTTTACTTGAACAAGCCGAACTCACATCAGCTATAGCTAGCTAGCTATAGTGAAAGCCATGTCAAACGTTGTGGTCTGCCACAGGGTACGTTATTGGGCCCACTTATTTTCACCGCTTATATTAACAGTGCAGCACAACAAGCGGTCTCGAGGCGCTGGAAGTTTGTAGACGACCTAAACTTACTGGAAGTACGAAACCCACCTACAAGTTCCTCTCATTTGCAACAAGACCTGACTGACTTAGACAACTGGTCAAAGGAAAGCCACATGATGCTGCACCCTGGGAAGTGTAAAGTTATGTATGTCTACTTCAGTAAAGCTTTGCACATCCCACGGCCTCTAACGATCAACAATGTTGTACTTCAGAAAGTCAGCTCCATGAAGATTCTAGGGATCCACCTCCAAGCAAACTTGAAGTGGAACATACATGTTG
>NW_017803602.1:2800138-2830484 GCF_001625305.1 Branchiostoma belcheri | reverse complement strand
ATTTTTTACTCTAGTGAACATATAAGTACATGTAAAGCCTGTACCAAAGATGACAATGTGGACAATTCAGTACTTGAACTTTAAGAAAACTTGTTTAAAAATGACAGTCTACTACTTATAAATGATTGCTGATATCAGTTTACATGTACATTCAGGTCCAGATCAGACCTGTATCTAAATGCATATGCATAATGATAGAGCCTGTACCTGAAAAGTTGACAGCCCTACTTGTAACTGCAACAGACTAATTTCTCCAGAAAATTTGTCATCAACAACTGTCTGGTAGCTGCAGAATGCTGAATAAAACATGAACAATTCTATAAGTATTACATGTATTTATTTATGGAGCAAGATGTCTTCGATTCTGGTCATATTTGAATTTGAGGTACAACAAATCTTCACATTTCACTATTAAATATCTAAGTCATTGATAACTATAGATATGTTGATTTGTTAAAGAATGTTAAACTTGGAAATGTCAACATGAATAGGGAGTGCCTGACTCTGAGGGAACTTCTAAGGTCTGTACTTTTGATTTGGTACTCACAGTAGCAAGGAGGGAACTTAGTCTAGTCAGACTCAAAGTCTCAGACCTCTCTTTTCCATCCTATTCTTTTGTTCTGTTTTACTTCAAGATCAGAACCAAGGAAGTAATGAGGACTTAGTAATCAAATGTGCTAGGATGTGGCTACAAGTTGAACTTGGAGTGTAGTATTGTACAATGTGTTTTGCTTGTCTGTGTGTGTCTGTCTCAGAGTATGTGTGTGTTTGTATGTATAATGTGTTAGTGTGTGTATGTTTCTGTGTTTGTTCTGCTAATCGCAATTGACTATATATAGCTATTTTTATCAGTGAGACTTGAACTTGAAGGGTTGTAAAGTACAAAATGACTAATAAACTGGTGGACGTCCAAATTAATAAGTACCTAATATCGGTGTAATGTAGCCAGCTGCCGCGTGCCTGCGAGGCTGGTGTGTTACGCCAAAAGCTATACAGATACAGATACAAAGTAGTATGGGTATCATGGAGTGAAGTCTGCCATCTCTGATTGCCTTGCATAAATTTGTTTTAGATGAGGATGAGGATGGGGACAGAATCACAGTGCGGAGTGATGAAGAGATGCAGGCAATGATGTCATATGTGAGTATCAAAATAAGGAAAATACAGACAGGTTTTCACTGGCTTTATTTGATACTCAGGTCAGGGTGGGTAACACAGTTTTTTGGCGATGCATCAGGGGCAAAGGCATTTTTCTCTTGCTATTTTTCTGCCATATTCCGTGCATCATTTTATGGTCTGCATAATTGATGACTTGCAGGATCTCATAATGATCATTCAAGAAACCTTAGGAACATCTGTATAAAATCAATTTAGTAGTTTTTGTTGAAATTGATTTAGAGTTTACAGTCCAATTATGTGAAAATGAATCTTCGACAAATGGTAGTACAGCTATGGTCAAATGTATCTCTGTGTATTTCCATTTCAGTATGTCAATCAAATCAGTGAAATGCAGGCCATTGGAGGTGAGGTGATGCCACTTGTCATCTATCCCAGAGGTAGGTAACAGTTGTACATGTACATGTATTACATACATCTCCAAGTGTGAGAACTGATCTATGTTAAACCTTCTTGCTAAGAGGTAACTGAGTAAAATACGTACAATAGTCTTATTGATGTTGGTTGTATATTTACAGCTTGCAAGCCGGCTGGGAAAAGAAATATCCATGGATTAACTGTAAGTGT
Source organism: Branchiostoma belcheri (assembly GCF_001625305.1). NCBI lineage: Eukaryota > Metazoa > Chordata > Leptocardii > Amphioxiformes > Branchiostomatidae > Branchiostoma > Branchiostoma belcheri. The sequence goes on along the minus strand of NW_017803602.1, from coordinate 2,828,741 downwards.
TGTGTTTTTATCATCACCCCAGTTGATAGTACCATGACATGGTCATCAAATATACCCATGCACTGGTATATGGGGCACTGGTATGCATTTGTATAATGTCCTTGATTTGTACCATTAGGCCAAATATGTTTTATGGATTAGGCACATGTTCAAAATTCCAAATGTCAATATGGAGAAAATCACAATAATAAGTTTATTATCCTTGTGTTGGATAAAAAATGCAACATTTGAAGAATACCAAGAAGACGTTGTGTTCCCATGACAGGTGAAGACTAAGGCATTTGCTGCTGGTGACTCAGGTGGAAAGAGAAGCATGTCTGGGACAGGGTGAGTTCTTTGGTGCTAGTTGTTTTTTTACAAGAGATTCACCGCCACAATGGTCTAAAGGGGAGAGTGCTTGCCTTGCATGCAGTAGATGTTAGGTTTCATCCCCAACTGATTCATTCCAAAACCACCTCATAAAACTTAAAGATGGATCTTCAATACAATTAGGGGATCACCAATTGGTGTGCTGCATTAGATTATACATGTATTTGATTTAGTATGTTATATTATCATTTCAGGAGGAAGCAGTCTGGGGATCTTAGACAAATTCTTGCCAGTGGAGAGGTAACTATGATTTTTTAGTTCATTTTTATACGTTATCCTCTCATGTTTTTATGTGTTTTCTGTAAACATTTTTGCTTGATAGGTCTTTTGACATATGCATTAGAATGGCAAAAGCCTTGTCAAGTTCCAGTTCTGCTCCTCTGATCCCTTTCCTGACAAATGAGTAGTGCACTGGTTATATCAAGAAGCAATTAGTATTGAAATAGTTGCATAAAATATACAAGAGTTCTAATTGGCTCCAAGTCACACATAATCATCATCCTCATCATCATATCCAGTCCAGAAACCTCTCCCTCCAGTCCACTTTGTCCATCATGGTGCTTGCCAGGTTTTCCTTTGGTCACACAGTCAGTCCTCTGTAACAGCATGGCAACAAGGTTTGTACAGACATTCGGAAGTTTGATTCTAGTTACACTGATTCTAAAATATTAAAACCCAAAATAAATGCAACTTGGTGCCAGGTCATGTATGAATATTTAAATGCAAATTGTTTATTAACCAGTACCAGACTTTTTGGCAAAGGAGCAATCAGAGGAGCAGACAGGAGGTAGTATATGATGGATACCAGACTAACCAAAGAAGTCATAGTGCCTAGTATCATAAACATCTGTATGTGCATCATTTTCTTTCATTTCATGTACTTTCAGACAAACTCACAGTCGAGTGTGCTGGTAATCCACATTGTGTTTTTGGGCATATGGTAATGTGGAGTTTCCTGGTGATATTCCATTGGTGGACATGGATCTTACCTGTATATGTACATATTAGTTCACAAGCCCTCAATACTTCTAACTCAATCATAATTAATCAATCAAGGAACAAGTATAGGTGTTGGTATAATGTAAATGCAAAACAAAAAGTTTGGAAGCTTGATTTTAGTCAATTATATTTCTGTTGATACTTTATCAGTTGTATTGTATATCACTGGAAATCATATTTAACATATTAATGTTTATGTATGTATATACATAATTATGACCATAGCAAATTGGACATCTTTGTAAAGGGTAATTAATATATTTTCCAATTATGATGTATAATTGATGAAATGATAACGGGGATTTAGTCACCCTGAAATCAAGTTTCCAGACTTTTTGTGTTAGGTTTGAACTCATGATCATGACACTGAAATACAACTACAGTTCCTGAAAATAGCCAGACGTGATAGGTATGATTGAATGAGCAAAGATGTATGGACAAAAAGTACACTCTTCTGATGGTAGAGAATCTTATCAGTGAATCTTGCAAATCATCCGAAATCAAGAACTGGAAGGGTGATTTACAAGATTCAACGTTCCCTTAAGTATAACATCAGAATTTTTTCCAATCATCTGTCTTTATTGAGTAATACCTATCACCTTTGACAATTTTCAGGGATTGTTGAATTTCAGTGTTACTGGTACATGTATCATAGAGTCTTTAGGTAAATGGTTATAATCAGCAGGTCATTTGTATTATTTTATGTCTTTATCCTGTAGATAAATGAAGATGATATACAGTACCTGGCCATTCTGGGACATGGGAATGGGGGAACAGTCTACAAGTGAGTATTTGATGTGTAGAAGATATTATAAAGCTAAACTTGTAGTTCAAGTTTGATATCACTTTTGTCTGGTAGGGCTTTTGTCTTTTTGGTCAAGCAGGTCCAAGATATTGAATGTCAATGTACCAGCACTATATTTACATGTGTATAAGTGTATACTTATGTTGTGACTAATTCACTCCTTGCAGGGCAAATCACAAGTCCAGTAGCAAACTGATGGCAGTGAAGGTCAGCATCATTTTCAAGTATTGACTTTGAACTGTCACCTTGTTTATCAATAAATCTAATATAACGTTACATGCATAAACAGGTAGACATGTATAGATTTTTGGATGTAGATATATTATATTAATTAATAATTTTTCTCTGAGTGTGCATTACTCAGATTTTGATGCTGCTACCTTTAATGCTTTGACATGAGTTTGATTTCTGTTATCAATGAGGTTGAAGAGAGACTCTTCAACCTCTTTGCTGTGGTCTATTGGTGATTTAAGTTTAAGCTCAAGCAACCTATGGATTCCTTTGTTTGTTAAATGATAGTAACATCTTTTTTCCAGACATGTATTGTTTAACAGTTTATGTGTACTGTATTTCATAGGTGATTCCTTTAGATGTCACTCCAGAAGTACAGAAGCAAATCATGTCGGAGCTGGAAATTTTGTACAGGGTAAGTAAAAATACTAACTTAAAGACCTTTCCATCCGTAGCTCTTGTCATTGCTGACATAGCATACATGTACCTTTAGTTAAAAAAATAATAGACATTTGAGTTCAAGCAATTACATGTATTTTGGGAGATGTACAGTAACTTATATATGTTTGAAAGTCTGTGGCAAAATATTTAACACAATGTTTCCTACCTTCAGTGCGACTCTCCGCACATTATAGGATTTTATGGAGCCTTCTTCACAGAGAACAGAATTTCCATATGTACAGAGTTTATGGATGGTGAGTTTGCTTCTTTCTGATCAGTACAACATCTTGCATGTTACTCATATTACTAACATTAAGGTATCCAAGTACCTGATAATATGGCATTTTCTGTTGTGTCCTATGTATTTGCGACGCTTACACATTATATTTTCACACTCTCATAAATTATAAATCAAAATGAAGTAATTCTGATGAAATGTACGGATGTTGGTATGTGTATTCATTCATTATGTACATACATGTAGTACTGGTAAAAAATAAGTGGTACATTTTGGAAATAACATGCTTTGTACTTTTGCTAGGTGGTTCTTTAGAGTTGTATGGTGCTATACCTGAACCTGTTTTAGGGAGAATAGCTTTTTCTGTGAGTGCAAAGATTTGTTACTTTCCACATTTAATACATTGTATACTATGAAAACTTTTGCAATGGTCCTTGTGATTAGTGGTGTTTTTTCAGAACATTGGTACATGCAGATAAGAGAAATGCAAAATGTAGCCTGTCTAAAAAAGGGAAATATGTGCGTATCATAATTATTGCTTCTCAAAATTTATGAGGGTTTAAGACATCTACACTGCAATGGTCATCACAAAAAGTGGATCTGCAGCATAGAAGATTCGGAAAGGATCAAGCACCCTTCAGAGTGACCTTTCGTGAATTGATTTTAACATAATGGCTCCGTCCCAGCCCATACCTGCTACAGTCTCTTTGTTACTGCGTTATGAATCATTTATGCTTCAGTTGTTCTCAGAAGATGAAGGAGTCATCACAAGACAGACCCCATAAATCTTCCATAGGGCATGTCTTCAAACTCTTATTTGTTTTCTTGTTTCTGCCCCCTCCCATACGATACCCCCTCCCCACCTTAGAAGAAGCATAGAATATATTTTGTCAGTAATGCACATTCTTACTTTTTGCATTCCGCATGCATTTGGTAAATTATTAAGATATGTCTAATTCTTTTTTTTTCATGTCAAGGTCATTCATATCAAGGTCGTTTGCATTTAAAGAGACAAAAAAGAATGTGCTTCTGAATGAGTTATCTTGATTTTCAGGTTGTCACGGGATTAAATTATTTGTGGGGACTAAAGATAATGCACAGAGGTGAGTACACGGCTCTATCTCTGATGTCCTATAAACTTGGTTTAAAACTAACTTACAATGTAGAAAGATAATATGTCACTGCTATCATCATTTGAACAGTGATTATCATTAAAAAGCTTTTAGTAGCATCATTGTTATAATATTGTTTTGCAGATGTGAAGCCTTCAAATATCCTGGTAAACACAAAGGGTCAAGTGAAGCTTTGTGACTTTGGTGTCAGTGTACAGGTAAGACTGCATGTACATGTATAGTATAGTCTTGCACAGGCTGTCATGTACATATGTACAAATTCATGTACATGTATATTGATACGGTATGACATCAAAATTGCTTGGGGAGCTGACCAGCAATCAGTGAAGCAACACGATTTCCTCTTCTAGCAGCCTTAAGTGTATCATGTAACTCAGTCTATGAGGAAATTTTGGGTCTCTAGCTTGATTAAGTCATGCTTATAATGGCTGCCGCAACATTCAACTGATCCCCAAGGAGTGTCTGTGGGGAGGGGTGAGTCACAGCCCCTGACAACTGTGTTTGTGCCATTATTATATTACACAGAGTACCTGTAGTACTGCCTGATGCCATTTGGTGTCATACGTGTATTTGGCTTGACTTCACTGACATTTTTGGGTTGGTGCCATATACTTAAACTGTTGATTTCAGTGCCAAATTATTAACAAAATGTAAGATAATGATCACTGTTGATTGTTTTTCTGTCCATTTTTGTAGTTAGTGGACTCCATAGCCAAGACGTATGTCGGAACCAGTGCCTACATGGCGGTAAGTGAAGCTGTTGAATTCAGTAGTTTGTACTCAACTATATTGTGACAAAAACATTTTTCAAAGTGTTTGTTGTAGCCAAATGCTTCATCGATCAATGTACATGTATGAAGGTGTTACTGCTGTAAAAGTGAATCCTGTAGGTTGTATAGGAGCTATATATATGACTATTTCACTGCCATGATATATGCACAATATAATTGTCAATGATTTAGCTCAAAATCCAGATACCTGATATTGTTCCATTTTTGACATTATTTTCAAGCCCCTCTAAGTCCTATAGCCACTTGCAGTATCACTGCACACACTGAATGACAGCTGTTTCCTTTCAGCCTGAAAGAATTCTAGGAGATGAGTATGGCATCCACTCAGATGTCTGGAGTCTAGGACTCTCTCTGTTAGAGGTGAGAAGGACAATGTTCAACTTTCAAACTCCACAGATCCTCACTTGATTTCGCGTTGCCACAAAAGTCAAGTACTGAGAACTTAAATGAACTTACAATAGTCACCATATATACCAATAAAAAATGCATTTCAGCTTTCAAAAGGATGACTTTGTCATATGCATATGTTTCAGATGGCATTAGGAAGATTTCCATACCCAAAGGTAAGATGATTATCCAAACACAGTAAATTAAATGAACATTTAGGATTATTTTACAAATACATGACTGTATATAAATTACAATCAGCAAAGCTAAATTGCATATGTCTGTAATGGCAGCCTTTCAGCAACAGTAACTGCTCCAGGTGTTTATGAACCACACACCAAAAATGGTCCCTACTCTTCTCTGTAAGTGTGGTGGGTTCTTTAACATGCTGAACGTGTGGATTTACAGAGATAAAGAATCTCTGGAATCTGCACCAAAAACTTGAACCATTACACCACACACTGGCAGGTGTGACAGCGTGGGTACATGTACATATAGAATACAACACGGTGTATTCCGTATCGCCAGAGGTATCGGCCCAACCGCGCGTCGTGGCCGTCGGGCGATCCGACCCGCGGGAGGGCCGGGACCGAGGGCGATGCGGAATACACCGTGTTGTATTTTATTTATGTCATACCCACCCAAGAAAACACGCATTTCAATGCAAGATGAGCCAAAAGTTGGTGCCACTAAACCCTAAAATGCAACAACATCAATTCCAACGTCCGGATTCTGCATTCGAATTTTCGAAAGCGTTGCATGCGGTTAGGGCGAAACGCGTTCGAATTGTTCTATGGAACATTTGGAAGCCCCGGGCCGTACGCGTTAAGAACTTCCGGGCCGTACCGCTAGTTATCACACGGGCCGGAACACCCGTATCGAACGTAATCGCGGCCCAGGTAGGACATAAATGTATGTATTAGTTTAGTTTATTAGTTTATTGCGATACCCTTTAGCCTTTTACCCTTTTTATACCTAATCTTCCAGGGCTCAATACACATTATTACACATTACACACACAGTACAAATATACACATATGACTACAAATTTACATACATGAGGTCACAGGTCAGACAAGGTACTAATTATAGCTAAAATCATTAAACGAGCATATTATCGGCTAAGTATAAAACTAATATTACCATTACTAAAAAATTCAATATAACAACTATCATCATAATTAAAACCATTAAGTTGCATACAATTGATTGATCAATCTCTTCAACCGCCTCTCATCGGATACAGCCGTTCATTATGAACATTTGTGTCCCCTTTCTCAGATTCAGAAGAATAAATACTACGGTGATGTAGTGGTGAGTACTATATTAATAAAAATAATTATAATTCTGCTTTCAATATTATTATTATCATGTAAGCAGAACAGAATGGATTGTAATTTAAGGAGTTTGAAAATATGTTTGTGCCAGATTTCTAGTTTGCACTTGAGATTTCATCCAGCTTTTTTGTTCGAATAATTTCTTTACCTTAATGTAGCCTCCTTCATAAATGAATGAATTCACAATGCAAAATACATCAAAGAGATCAACATGTTTATCAAAGCATATACATTATAGATACAGTTGGCAGGCCTTATGGAGCTTAGTAATTACATGCATAAATAGTTCCTATGATCTGGAAGTACAGTTGTATAATGTAATTAGTGCAGCAAAGTAGAAAGATTGTTAATGAGATTGTGTGTTTCTCCTCTGCCAGCCAATGGAAGTGTTCCAGTGTATACTCACAGAGGTAAGATCAAGTTAATATTACACCAACTTCCATAATTCTGCCCAGTACCCTAACTTAAATTTCAACAAAAATTACAAATGAGGCATCAGTAACCCCTGAGGTATGGACACTTCAGATATCCAGGTGTTCAACACATTCTTGATGTGGCAGTTTAAAGGTGTATCTGGCAGCATTGTGAGAGTTGAGGTTATACAGGATGACATACAGGATGTCCCAGGAAAATGTATCCAAATGTATTACCAACTTGTAAGTCAAGTGTATCACTACAACAGCTTAGTATTCCATAACTTCAACTACTTGAGCCTGACTACTTTGCTTTCCTTTGATAGTAACATTTCCTCCATTCATTTATCTCTATGTTCAATGCCATTTTGTGTTCAAACTGTCCAAGCTAAGAAATCAGAATACCCTAACACAAAAGTATAACTGGGTATCAACTTCCTCGTATATAACCATGGAGTTTTAACTCCTTGATATAACCGATACCAGTTACCTCTTGGAAGTCCATCAGCTACCTTCCTTTAAGTTCCTTAGTGCAATACTGACTGGTACAGATAGGTGGCACTGCAGTGGGAAGGTGCAGTCCGAAACATGACTGCATACCCAGTGAATTGCCAAACAGATGTATCAGTTCAGGGCATCTTTATAAGACGTGAAGTGAAGTTTTATACAGTATGTCCTTAAAAAGCAAGAAATTGTCATGTTTCAACACAAATGATGAAGTGAATGATTTATGTAAGGAATAGAAGGTAGCATTGTAAAGAACATGCTGTTTCACAGAGTGCATCAGTGTAAAATCAATTCATTGTAAGTCAGCATCATAATGTCAGCTAATGTTCATTGTTTATTCCAGAATCCTCTAGCTTTGTCTGCTGAAAACTTCTCCCCTCCATTTGTTGACTTTGTTGGAAGATGGTGAGTTCCCAAGACTATTATCATCACAGCATACATTCAGTCAATGCTTTTGCACTATTAATCTGTTATGTTTTTTTGTTTATTTCTTGCCACTTTATTCCTGTATCAAAGTTATCAGCTCAGGATTGCCCTCCAGACCTAATTATAGATTGGAACTCATTGTCACCAAGTACAATAGGGGCGTCCTCAAGAAATAGATTTAAACAACATTAAACAGAATAAAAAATTTTGGGTGGGCAGTCATAGCACAGTTATTTTCTCAACGTTTCTCATTATTTTTTTCAGTATGCAAAAGTCCCCAAAAGAGAGACCCTCCCCCATGCAGCTGTTGGTGAGTCAACAATAATTCAAAATCTATCTATAAAAGATTAATATATGAGTTATGCAATGCCATGTATTTTGATTTTCAAACTTGTAATTGCTACAAAGATGTACCTCAGAGCGTATGTACCTTGTCATTCCATTTAAAAGTATGGTGTGTATCTTTTATTAATAAACTTGGACTTTCAAAAAACCCTAAAAATCTTATAGATCAGTGTTTCTAATCTTAGCCTGAATGTTCAGTGTGTTGTTGATAGAATTCATTCTGAAGCAAGACTAAACTATTCCTGCTTCAAATTTGACAAATTCATGAAAGTTGTAACATAACCACATGGTCTTTGGTTCCCATAGCAACATCCTTTCATCCAAGCCAGCGGTGACGGCAGCGACATGGAAGTGATCGCGATGTGGATGGGACAGCGGCGGGCACAGATAGACTTACTACAGCAGAACCCAGGTGCTGTGGCCAGAGGGCCCTAACTAACTACTTATCATTGTCCTGTGCACTTCCGCCAGCTTGTCCAGGATATACTTAGAAACAATTATATTTAGAATGTATCAATGTCATAACAATGCATTGTTGTATGAATCCCAAATTAATGTTTAAATGTATAAATAAATGTGAATTGTTTAAAAATTATTTAAAATGTTGTTGTATGTAGGAAAAGATGCAACATACATGTACATGTAGATCTTATATAGGACAAGTTATTTGAAACAGTGTCAAAAGTTAAGGCAAATAATAGATACCTAGTGGTCAAGAATAATTAGGAAGAGATATAAACACCAGGCAACAATAATTAGTGGTAGCACATAGTTTACTGGAGCTGAAATCGGGGAATGAAAGAAAATATCATCATGATGTACCGTTAATGTTACAGTAATGTTGCAATAATTAGTCAAGTGCATCATCTACATACTACAAGTAACTTAAAGAATTGACACACTAGTGGTAACAGTAGGGGTATTAAAACTAATGAAAATGAACAAAATATGGTTTTCAGAATTAGAATGTGATAACAAAGAAACAGATAAGACAGTGTAAAGGTAGACAAATTACAAAAATGTGGAAATTGGGATCCCATTAGAGTATGACTAATACAAAAATATATTTACAATCATGTAACAGATATACCTCCAGAATATGTAAGATTTAAGTAAAAATGTATAATTGAATGACAAATAGGTCTTTTTAGGCAATGCCTTTGACACAGAGACATTCTGCTACTTAAGAATCTATACAAAGCAATATACTGGTATGCAAGTAAACACTGTCATTCCTATATCAGTATTAAGACACAGCTGCTATTAAAATCTACAATTCAAATATCTTTGCTATAGAGCAATAAAGTATAGCATCACAAGGTAAGACTATATTATGTTAGGATAACCTAAAATGGCATGATAAATTTGTATATAAACATTTACATTTTATGTATACCCTGCAACCTAATAATAAATGTACATAGAATATATCCAAATTGATAGGGCATATTTAATCATGCTGTACTTAAGAAAGATATCTAAGAATACAACATATGGAAAATAGTCAAAATATCAGCTATATTCAATTTTTCAGAACACCGCAAGCCAGATATGTCCCAAATAACTACATCACTATTAGACTGTGAAACTGAGAAATAAATTGTACAGTGATGATGACCTTTGTTTTGAAGGAAATACCTTCTTTACAAAAAATAGCTTTTATTTTGATAGTTTGGTTTAATATATGTTCAGTTTTTAATAAGGCACATTGTGAAGTGTTGGTTCAAATTTTAGTAAAATATTTGTTTTTTTTTAATATGTACCAAAGCTTTACCTTGTGTTTGTGACTTTGTATTTGTGTATTTTCATCAAGAAAAATTCATGTCAGACACACGTACCCTGAACGTCAGCTCCATTCTGGTATGTTTGGTCAAACAGACTTCCTTTCCTATGTTTGGATTCCTTTCCTTTCCTACGATGGATAAAAACAATGTTTGTAATCAGTGTTGATGGTAAGGTATAGGAAGCTTTGTTTCCTGTTAAAATTGCAAATCATTGCACTAACCTTACATGCCATTGGGCCATTTCCTGGATTCCTTTGCCTGCTTGGTGATGTGGGGCACCATGGGTAATGCAGGGGGTGAACAAGATCATTACCATTACCACTAGACTGGTCACAGGATGCATGTTCCACATATGCATTGTTAGTACAGTAATTCTGTTATTTTCCCCTTGCATTACCCATAGTCCCCCACAGCTCCCATCCCAGCATGCAGTAGGGTCTATCTATGGTGCTTCGGCTCAGTGTCAGTCTTGCCCTGTACTACAGTTCATCTGATGATCACTAATTTTACAATTCTTTTTCAAAAACTTTCTTCTTTCTTTAGCAGTAGCATTGTTGTAAGAGTTCTTGATAAATCTCCCTAAAACTTCAGAACTTTACTTGTTAACCTGCTTGTGGTATATTAGGATAACCAATCATTCAAATTTCTAACATTCCCAATTCCCTTACACACTTTTCCTTACATATCAGGGATCATGATGATTGATAAAACCAACACAGTCATTAAAACGCCATCATCTGAACTTCTCACCTCCTAATCACTAACTGACCGACTGACCAACAATTTCTATCAACCGTTTCCACCATGAGTAGACATAATGATAACTAATCTTGTTTTCTAATTAACTCAATAACCAGTTCATCAACATTTTCCATTTTACCTACATTTGATCAGTTGAACAATCAACCAGCTTATTTATATGTTTATCTGATATGTCAATCAATCAACTCACTGACATTTTCCCAGCTTTACCTGTTCACTTACCTGCTGTCACCTTCATCTTCACTCTCATTAGGGCTGTCCAGACCTTCCTCCACCGTTGCTCGCTCGCCGAGGCCTGCAGCCCCCTACGCTCAAACAGCTCCTGCAGGTTCGCCTTCCTTGTATCGGCGCACCAGCACTTAAAGACCACTGTACCCCTGGGACTTCATCTCACTCCCTAACCAGTGCTTTCCTTCTGGACCTGTCATGCCTCATCTCTTCCTTGTTATGACGGAAACCAATCAAAAAAAAAAAATGATTTCGTCCTCTTCTCAGCCATTGAATTTTTGCCAGCCCCTCAAGCGTGGAGGCTTGTTTTAGTCTGAATTTGCTCTACATGGTGATCTTCATTGACCAACATTTGTATTATATAATTTCCTTTGACCATGTCAATATTGGAAATTATGAAAGAGTATGATTGATCTTTATTGTTCTCTATGATGTCTCATTAATGACGGTAAGTTCTGATTTATTTTTCATGACATCTCTCATTACCATGATCCTACTACATTGCCAGCTTGCCACAACACAAGGCAAAACGCAGTCTTCTTCAGAACACCATAACCCAACCCATCTAATAGAAAAAGGACAGACACCATCATTGGAAAAAAGATCAGTAGTAGCAACAGTTTTGATTTCATGTGCGTTAGATAATAAAAATCTCATCAAGTTGGTGTATAGGAACCAATAGGAAACAACAACTAACAAAGAAACAAACAGTAGGGGAACCAATCTGCAATCAAAGATAGAAAATAACAAATATCCAATAAAAGTGATTAAATCTTTGCAACTGGGTAGAATAGTTAATGTCAATTTTGCTGAGAAATTGTTGTTTTATCATGTTCACTCTTGATTTGCATCATTGCCTGACTATACTGTACAAGTTATAGACAAAAATGAAGTTTGGGAAGGGAAAAGGAAGACAAGTGGCATATCATAACCCTACATATCAGGTGGGAGCTTACATATTTCTTATTTCATAGACCATTTGGCAGACCCTATTGCATGCTGGGAGATAAGGACACTATGGGTAGCACAGAAGGTAAGCAATAGCATTAACATGACAATATAGTCCAGATTGGACACAGTACACATGTATACTGCTTACATTTTGTCATGGCAATGTGGTGTTTACCCCCAGCATTACTCATAATTCTTCCTGCCTCCCAGCATATTCTGAACAATTTAAGAGCTTTTTCAGGTTTCCACATTCAATCTGTTTCCAATGTAATAAAATCTCTTTCATTCAGTAAAATGAAACTTTCCAACTGTTTATCCCCACCATTTTGACTGGAATAGCCTAATTGGAACTTTTAAAATACAAGTTACAGAATTCTCTATCAGATACATGTAGGCCTAAACGAACATTCCTACTCTAACACTAAATGCAATTATGGTGACTTTTATTCCAGTGCTATTATTAATCTAATCCACTTTGTTTCACAGTTTAGGAGAGATGTTTTTGCACATACATGTACCTTGGCACAATATTACAAGAAAGTGCATTTCAGAGACCACTATTACCAAGCCTTTGGGACTGAGGAATATTGAGGAAGTGATTATGATACTCGTTAATTAGAGACAAGTATGTTTGATTAATTACTACTCAGGACCCCTTCAGCTGGTTATATGATGTGCGGTGGTGGCACAGTGAATCCGTAAGACAATTAAAGCCCAAACAGAGCTCTAGTTTTTAAAGTAAAATGGCAGTGCCGGCAGATAGAGAGGGGGTATTTTTGCAAGGAGTTGTCAGGGAAGTTACCTAAATGTACTTGAGGTGCCCCAGGCAAGAAGTCCACATTCAACTGAGGAAATGAATGTAGAATCTTAAAGAAACAAGTAAATATAGTGGTCAGTCAATACATATTTCTTCACTGCTTTTCACTAATTCTGCACTATTTCAGCTCAATGTCAATGATTTGGGAAGATTCTGATTCTTGGCTTGGCTTATGAATTTCTAGCTCACTGCATTCATCAGGTGTAGGAGGCCAGAATATACCCTGGTAGCTTCGGTCCAGGAGTGTGCTCTAGCCTGCTAGACCAGTCTTTTCATGTATTGAAGACAGTGTTTGTATCTTGAAGTGTTTAAGTAGACTTCTTGTCTGGAGTACCATTTTTGCATTCCCAGTGCCATTGACAAGGGTACAGGCAGCTTGAGATTAATGCTCTAAATTATTTTCTCTCTATGAGTTGACTAAATGAGCACAAAAATGGAAACTGCAAAATGTGAAAGATAGGACTGGTACTTGTGCTATGTAATCTAAATCGCTACTATTAGTAACTAAATAGCATTGATGGTGTACTTATAAGTGACCTGATATTACGGTAGTGTTGGACCTAATACATGTACTACAGATCATAACATAGACAACACTAGACTGCAATTATTCTTACACTGTATGTAAATGTGAGCTGTTGTGTAATCATACAATATTTTAAAGATAAACAACAAACATAAGATTCTAATATGTGACCTTGGGGATCTACTATATTGTAGTTGATTTGTAAAATACTTTATGATTCACTTTGTGTGGCTTCAAGAGATTGATTTCAGGCTGCCTTACACTTGTTGCTGATAATAGTGTAAGCTAAGTAGGATAGAGAATGACTCAATAAATGTATAAATTCTCCACTGTGTTTGGTCAAAAGGTATTGAAAAAAATGTTTTCCTATACCATTGCCTCTGTGAGGGCGGAAATTACTTTGCTTGATGTGCTGGAATATAGCAGCATGGCACGTATGGTAGCTAGATGCTGTATGGTAATAAATTATTGCTTCTCAAGTCATTCTATTGTCAATTTGTCATGTTGTCTCTTCTCCAATAATATTGACTTTTGTGTATAGCAAAACAGAAGGCACCATATGAGTGTCTTCTGTGTGTACACTTGTGAGCGCAGAATTCATGACACTGAATAATTCTGAAACATCCATAATGCCTTAAGTGTTAAATCAATCACCGAATTGATTTTGCTTTACATAGATTATGGTAAAATAAAGGTTGAAAAAACGTTGTACTGCATAGAAATTAATGCTGATTACCATGTCCCTCAATAAAGAAATGGCTCGCCCTTCTTGAGAATGTTATGAACACCTGGATATCTAAAGTGCACACAACTCGCAGATGAAGTGAACAGCTAATGTTACATGTGTATGTACACATTTGTAAAACAAAACGTTGACTATAGTTCATCATGACATAAATAAAAATCATTAATACATGTTACAAGTAAATTTCATAAACTGCCGGTCAAAAACCAGAATTACAGTAGTAATTGTACATCGGTGTAAAGATGAGGTCCCCGTGGATGAATGGACTGTCCCGATTGTCCCGGATGTTGTAGCCTCCTGTAACCGACGTCACGGCAATGGCTATAATAGAGAAAAAACAATTGAAGTGACAAACGTGGAGTTCTCTGAATTTCAAAAGAATCTCAGCACACAACAAAACCACTCAAAAAGATTTCCGTCGTATACGTCTTACAGCAAGGCCTGGAAATTTCCATTATGGGAGAGTTTGTGGAGACATGAAAATTGCTATTAAACTCAGTTAAAGGGGGAAAGGCATGTGCGCTAATGGTGCTGTTATGTAAAAACGATACAAAACTGTATGCCTGCCATTGTGTTTCTCCTTGCGAACCTTTATGTACGGTGTTGGGAAACATGTCATTTGAAGAAACTCGGGATTCCTCCTTCAGTACCAAGGACAGGTCTGAGGACTGCCTGTAACAGGTGAAGTTTTTGCCGATGCCTCAGGAGCGGAGGCATTTTTACCATTTTACCGTACATGAAACAAAAAGAAGAGATACAGATGCAGTGTGGTGTATACACAGGGTTGTTTTACCTCCATTGTTCTTCACCTCTGCCTCGTCCTTATTAGGCTCCTCTTCTTCCTCCGGTATGTCCGTGAGAGTTTTGACCCCGTGTCTGAGTTTGAGCGGCCTGGTACCGATGCGGACGGGCAGAGACACGCTGATAGCGGAGTTCTTACCCGTCACTGACGCCAGAAACTAGGGAAGAGACCGCACAAGCAGGGGTGCATAAGTATAGTTTCTACCAAATGCAGTGTAATAATATTTGTATGCTCAGCAATTTTTCGAGTATAATATATATATTACCGATATATTTAGTGATATGTTTAACAACATTGTTAAGTTTGTACACGAGTAGAATTGAGATGTATTTGGTAAAATTGGCACACTGAGTATAAATAGGCACACTGAGTATAAATAGGCACTGAAAAATGTACCAATCAATGAAACAATTATAATCTCCCTAATTGCTTATGATAGCAAATAGGTAGGGTCTACGGGGAAAAACCACGTTCATAGAGAGGTATGGAATAAGATACTCGGACTTGGATTTATGTTTATATGATTTCTGTACCTATGTTTATGTCCATGTATATGTTTGGGTGTCTTGTTGTATTCGAACAATGCTTTTGCCCATTACATACATGTATTTTGTCGGAAAAAGAAGTACCTAACACCACCCACCTGTGCTTCATATCGTATCTCGATGAAGCGGCAGTTCTTGAGCCCCGAGGGCGGGACACAGGGCACCAGCATGTTGATGGAAGGGAAGCGCGCCATGGTGGCGGACTCCACGCCGTGCTGCTTCACAGACTGGAGCTCTTTCACAGTCGTGATCGAAAATCCCGAGTTGTCGAAGTAGCGGACAATCTAAGAAATAAGAAAATATGTTTGTTTCCATCTAAGTTACCCACAATTCAAAATCATGAGAATACATGTACATTTATTCACCCTTTCTTCAGTTATCTTCCAAAGTGGAAGACAAACCAAGCATGCGGTTCCAAGGAAAGTTGCTAGAGGGCCTAAACCTATACCATTCCCCAGCTCGAAATGTAACTATTTATATCTGCCACTCAAATATCGAAGCCTCAGTGAGTCCTACCTGTACCAGCTTGGCGTACGTTTCCTGTACCCGCTTGTTGGTGTGGTTTTTGACAGAGGCAGAGAGCACGATGGTCTCGCCGGGGACGTACCCACGTCGGTCCGTCCGGGCGCGGATGTCGATAGGCTGCGGCCGGAAACAGGAGAACCAGCTGGGAAATATCGTGAAGGTGTACGACTCTTCTGCAGGGAGCTGGGAAAGATGCATGCATAGAAATAGAGAGAAAGTTTTGATAATGATATCAGCGAGTATTTGCAGTTTTTATGAATGCTGTTGTGTAGAAAACCTGAGACAGGGGGCACCATACATAAACTTTTGTAACTTTCGATCCACCGCTCGCCTAATCACTGATACTTCTGAAAATGTGGCCTCTTCACTCTCTACACCTTCTATCCTTGTAAAAAAATCCAGACGAAGGTTTTCAATAACCACTCACCAAGGCTTCTGGCTCGTCATTCAAGTCATACGGTGTGAGGATGGTAAACGCCCTTTTACACTCATGGTTGTTTCTCTCTGCTCGAATTATGGCCGCCTTCAACCAGTACCGCACGAAGCCGTGGTCGCCCTCAAACGACGGCGGGATCGGTCTTCTGGGAAGTTGGTACTCAAACGAGAACGTTCTTAAGCCTTTCTCTACAACCACTGAATCTTCTTCAACGTCTGATAACTCTGGAAGGAAAGATCATTAACTTGCTATTAAGGCGTTTTCATATTATGTCATCACTGCGTTCGCCACGATGTTGGTGTTATTATTTGCATTTTAGTGAATCATAGCTCAGTGAATCAAACGTTTTCTGTCATCTCCAGGTCTTATGATCCTCAAGGCTTTCAGATCACTACGTTGAGTAAACGAAGTTCTATAGCGCAGCAAACTCTGAAACAACCAATACCCAATAAAATGTTACGTTTACCATTACATTAAAGCTTCAATTTCAGCCTTAGACGTAGTTTGTGTGACTATAATCTCGTATTAAGGTGTCCAGAATATTGCATGGGCGCCGATGGTGAATCAATTGAACGATTCAATCAGGATACAATGTATACATGATAAAAACTCAATAGAACCATTGATTCCTCTCTGAATGAGCCATTATGCTTGTGAAATGTCATATAGTACTACCAACCCTGTCCGAAAACGGTCGTCCTGTCGTTGAAATACACCTGTTCGTTCTCGAAGTGTGTGACGGGTTTGTAGTGTGTGCTGCCCCCGCGAGTCTCCTCCCAATGCACGGACCCCAGCCCGTGGAACTCCACCACTATACCTGCAGGAATATACACAGTAGATGTACTCAGCAATTAGACAAGGCCCAGGAGACATCACTTGCTGCCAGGTGCATCGGGGTTCCTTTTATGTCACATGAATGCAAGACCATAGTCAACATTGCTTAGAAATAAAACGACACAATTATAAGGTATTACGTATATGGTTGCATGTGAATTTTAGGTGCATGTGTACTTTTAAGACACAGAAAATGTGAAATCCCCACATAGTTGTTCATAGTTGATACTCCATCATTAGTCAAGTGGCGACTGGCTAACGTTGGACCAGCCACTAGTTAGGCTTTATCAATGCCCCGTATCTATACATGTGCCGTGCGTTAACCTTTAGACCTTGGCAAAGTGACTGGGAAATGGTATCAGTCACCGTCCCAGTGATAAGTGACAGATGCAAACGCAAAGACAAAATCTGAAGAAAGAAAAAAATGATTATGTAACGTTAGTTCTTCTTCGAGACAGATACCTGACAACAAAATAACACTAGTTTTTAATGACTAGTTTTTAGATATCTAGATGTAGATTCATTTGGGGCTAGTTGTGTGTGCGTTTCATGATCTTTCATAAGACCTGCATACCCTGAAACTTTCGGACGAAATTAATTTTCTTCCTCCGCTGATGTGTTGACATTTCAAGTTGGTTCCATGGACAAAGAAGACCAAGCTGTGTTACTTTGCCGCAAAGGGAGGAAGGAATCTAGCCGTGATATATGAAATTAGGTCATGGCTTCTCAGTGGGGCCTTCTTAAGGGTCAGGTCAGTGGCAGACATTACTGTAAATTCTGACTACGCGGAAGCAATGTTTGAGCCACATTTCCCCTGCTGTCTAGTTACTGTCTCGCCTTGTAGACTGAGATGCAATGAAATTATCGGAGTAAACAGATCACCTCATCTATCGTTTGTACAAGAGAGTGGAGTCTTCAGATGTGCTTTGCTTCTTAAATTCTTCTCATACCCAGGGTGCTCTTTCAAATCCAACTATTTTGCTTTCCCTCTGACGCTTCGCTTTGGCATTTCCGATGCTAACGGAGGGCAGCATCTTTATACTTTATATCGTAATGTTGACCTTGAAGTTCATACCCTGTCCCAAGCCTTAGGAGAATCTTAGGAGTAGATTGAATGCTATAGGGTATCTTTTATAAATACCGTAACACAACACAGTTGTGCCAAATTATACAGCATAATACAAGGGCCCGTCTGTATTTTGTCGTTGCGTTCCTTAATTGGGTCTTTTGAGTACGAAGTCCTTCGTTTGGCTTCAAACAGACACTAGCAGGTCGCGACAGTTCCGGTTGTCCACACAGCCAATGTTTGGACACACAGTTGTGCGAATTAACACACAGAGGGGCTCGCCTAGGTCTTGACCCGACAGAGCGGTTGGCGGCCCAGGCATCAAAACAAAAATTCAGCGTATCCAACAGAAATATCAAACACCCCTTCAAACATTATTTATTATTTCGCTGTGATCTTATCATGGCAGCCAAGAATAGGGCATAAAATAGGACTGTCACAGTGGTGTTAAAAAAACGACGTCAGAAGACGACCAGTAAGAGGTAACAACTAGATATAACATAAGTCATTACATCTGATGAAAGATTATTGCAATAAGCGTTGCCATTCTCGTAAAATCACAAACCAATGATTTTCTGTTTCCTTTGGTTATGGACACCCCACTAATTATACCACAAGTTATAGTAAACATCGACATTTGCACACACGTGTTTTCTCTTTGCCAGAGACAAGAAACAAGGTATCGGCTTCGCACCCACCAGACGATACACATTGGACGAGGAACGCACCTTGTATCCTTTTGACCTCGGAGAATTCCACCGCGATCTCTCCCGCCAGACACTCCCCTGGTCCATACACCTCCTTATTTTTCCCTAAGACGATCCTGAAGACTCTGGGTTCCTCCGGATCAGTACTTCTGCGGTTTAAGGTCCCGTAGTCGCAGTCTTCTGAAGCCATACCCCAACACACCCGGGCGTTACTGCGTGTTCGAAGTAGCTACAGTGGAAAGTCTTGTTCCCAGGGTACACAGCCAAGTAGAGCAAACATTTTCCCAAACTAGCGTGCTAACGTGAAGCGGCGTGTATTATTAGCCCAGGAATTCTCCTCCAGAGACGTCGGTATCTCTAACCCTGATGCCTCGGGGGGTCTCTCCGGCCGTATGTCATCGTTAGCTGACATCGCATCATGGTGTTACACATGCATATATGATGCATCATGGAGAGTCCGAATATATCAAAAGGGCCAAAAACAGAGCTAGAACTGATTATAATTCAGCTGACAACCAAAATTCTGTGTATACAGGGTTCATAGTATTTGTTTCGACACCGTTAGCGTCAACCCATATAATTCTGCCGGATACCCCAAGACCGCCAGTTCCACGACCTCACACCTTCGTAAAAAAAATGACTGACATGTTGTAAAGTTTCTCAATGATTATGCAAATATGGTCTTTATTGACATACATTATATGGCGCAGCTTTTACAGGAGAGAGGAGGGGATTAACCCGATCTACCACGAACAGATAACAAATTCCCATGGCTCTTTAGGTCAGGATTCCACGGACGTTTAGCGCTTTTATCAAACTAGTACCAGCCGGCCAACACCGCGCTGAGATACCCAGATAGTCGCAGATATAGGGTCTGGGACTCAAGGTCAACACGTTTTTTTGGCGACGCCTCAAGGGCGGGGGATTTGTATAAGTACTACGATCGCTTGGAAAGAATTTTTTAAAAATTGCACGAATGCGTTCCCTAGGGAATTGGTTTTGAGGTAGCCTTCGGCCATGTGGTCTTTGGACCGAGTAGGAAAGGCCTTTGTTGCTATGCATCTGAAAGGCACCATTTGGGGCGAATTGTAACTTTTTGCACACAGAATTGTAACTTTTTGCACACAGAATATTAATGGCTGTCTTGATTGGTGTAAAATTTTCTATCGATGGGCAGGCAAAAATTTGTTATCGATAGTCATCCAAATATGTTTTCTTCTATCAAGAGAGCACAAACAATATAGAACATTTTTGTTGCTACGAAGAAAACTCAGAGGAGCAGTATATTCAACTTAATGCTTCAAATACGTTTTTAGTTTCAACCAATATCGGCATGTAATGATTTTATTGCCTTCTTTGTTGTTGTTTTTGTCCTAATGTCGTGATACACAGGTGTATTGTTTTTGCGGTGGCCAGGAAAACTACGTAAAAACGCACGCCTTTCCTTCCTCATGAAGCCATCAGTATCTATGTCTATTTTATTGCCGTAGTTCCCCATTAATCACAACCGATAATCCCACAGGCGGTAAGCTCCTATCTGTTAATTATTATCTCAAAGAAACGAGAAGAAGCCGAACCCCTGTATTAGATAGATTAGTAATTTTAGATCTGTTTGTACTACAAACATGTATATTACCAATTTCATCTGTTGACCTGTACTTAGCCCGATAGGGCATGAATGTACAATAAAGGTTATTATTATTATTAACGCTATAATCCACCTAACCCCACGTGATTGACACGTAACACCGAGTTACTATACTAGTAGGCCCATTGCAATCTTTGCAAAATAAGGCTAACCAACGGTTAATCTCTTACATGTGTTGTTGCTAAAGCTTCTTTAGCTGCACTGAAGCATCGAAAAGCTAGCCTGTGTAAGCCCGGTATCAGTCTGGCTTCCAGGTTATAAAGCCTACGCAGGGTTGTACACAAAAGGCGGGATATCGCATGTCGGGTTACGCGTCCCGTTGCTAAGCAAGCCGTGGCGCCTAGCGACAGCCTTTTCACTCGCGGCGACCTGTGACCTCGGTACACCTGTCCTGCCGTCAGGTTTGGGCAAGATCGGAGCAGTAGTTCCTAGTTGTCTACCGGTACCTGTTAGTCGTATATAACACAGCAAAAAGGGAATGATAAGGTAAGTAATACGCCGTGTATCATATTTAAGTTGAGGTAGTCTGGTCTGTTTATTCTGTGACAGTAGACTTTGACCGGCGTTGTCGAAAGAAGGGTATACGTACGGCAACCTGCTGGTACATATTACTACTAGTAACCCTGCAAATGCTGACCGCGTTTGTAAGCTTGCTGTCGTCTGCCTGAGTTGCTGTGATATTCAGTTGTGACACAGTGTTGTCGAATTTTGCTTTATGTACAATATCAGAGGGGACACGAAAGTCTCAACAGTTCAAGGTGCATATTCGGAGTAAGATGTCAAAATGTGATTCCCAGCGCAACTGGGCCATGTTTGTGCATGGTTTAGACTGGATTCAACGTGTATTCTATACAACCACCCCAGTTCGTTCGTTCGTTCGTTCAGAAATTTCCTTCGCGCTACCTTTCGCCAAAACCTTACATGGAAAGATCTAGTTTGAACCATTCAATACCTTGTTTGACAAAACGTGTTAAAATTACTGCAATTAGCACCGTGTTTGACGACTGTATTGTATGGCCTGAACGTTTCTCTTGGGAACAGTCTTTGTCTCGTGTGGTCGCATTGTAGTGCAACTGCTTTGAGTAAAAACACGAGTAAACTGGACTTTGCTTTTAAGACAAATACGTTGGGCCCCAGCGAACTTTCAGACACACTAACGTGTTTAGTAAATTTCCGTTTTATTTGATCGTGTGGGCCTAGGTACTTTTTAGTTGGTAGTCGTGGGGGTAACTTTTCAAACAGTTGTTGAGTCAACAAAGGTAGGTGCCATATTATCCGAGTCAAACTCTGTCTTGGTAGCCAGGCTAGGGTGAATTTTTGTATACATCAGAAAACTAGGATGCAGCAAGGAGGTTAAAAATCTAGACTTTTAACCTCCTTGGATGTAGCAACTTACTCTGTCTACCGTTCTTAAATGAAGTGGGCGTCACATTGGTCGAACATAATGTTGTGGTTCGGACATTGATACGGAGGATTAACAATAATGTTGTTACACATACTATTGTCCAAAGGTGGAAAAGGGTGAGCGACGTCTATCTTTAGACTGGAAATGTAATGCTTACGACTGTGTATTTTGTCATACGTACGTTGTCGTAGTTGTGTCAAAGGACCTGGCCACAGTCGCCTCAATATCGTCGTACAATCGCAATTGGTTGTTTTGTTCCAGAAATTGCTGTCTTAGAATCTTGTCAGCGGCTGGTTCTGCTTGAAATTCTACATCCGAGAATCGGACGATGGCCTACGACGAATGTGACAACACCGTAACTACAACATGCCATATGCTGTGCCTACTTTACCCAAACTTGACTTTTTGTTCACAGGTGACAATGTGAGGTTATCATCGCAAGGATAAAACAACTATGTTCAAAGCTGCTACACCAATTGGCCGGGGGTAAGCCCATCTATATCATACATCAAATTATCACAATCATGGCGTCATCTAAGAACCTGTATATATTTACCTTTCACATTAGATTTGCCTACTAATATAGTTGTATTGAATTGTGTACTGTTCCCATACGAATGCTAGGGTTTGTAATGTTACGTAATCCTTACATTTGTCTACTTAACTTATGCTGGACTTATTGGGTACGTCTGTAGTATTTTCCAACAACAACAAAAAAACAACTAATGTTAATGACCCCCGGCCCCCGGCCCCACAGGTCTAGGGCGTCCACAGCCCCAGCTGCACCGGGTACAACTCTGACGTCAGGGAGATCGTCTCAGCTGGGGGCAAAGGCAGGGACAGCCCGCAGGCTATTCACGGTCAGTCAAATGTCCTTTATAACCATGTCATGTAGGTTAGAGTATGGGTGGTATTTAACTGTGATACCTTAGACGAGAAAGTGATGTCCCCTGTATTTGCGTTCGTGTCCCTATTTACATTTCTCCATTTTATTTCCAGCCAAACCAAAGAGTGAGATTCCCTGTGATCCCGGCGTCCTACGGCCCGACTCCGCCGAGCTCCGCATCCTTCAGTCCTCCCGGGTCTACACAGTACTCCCCGCCCAGGTCCAAACCGGTCACTCCGCAAGGTTTCCAACAAATCACGCCACCTGGGTCTAAACAGGTGAGCCCGCCTGGATCTTACCAGGTGACTCCACCTAGATCCAAACAGGTGACCCCACCTGGATCCAAACAGGTGACCCCACCTGGATCCAAACAGGTGAGCCCGCCAGGATCCAAACCTGTTAGTCCACCTGGCAAGTCGGCGTCACCTGACGTGGACCTCCCGTCCAGCAGGACAACACCCGGGAGTCGGCAATCACTGGATGATTTCTTCCCCAAGAAACCACGTGAGTGTCAAACAAATCTTTAAGCAGTAAAGACTTGGTGATTCTAAATCCCCTATGACCATAAGGTTATTTAATTAATATCATACCACTTTAGCATTTCAGTCAAGACAAAAAGAGATAAGACAAAGTTAATAACCATATACATACGTTTGGTCGAGAGAGTCGAAGTACATGTGAGCTCTATCAAAACCATACTCTTTGAGATGACTAAGATATCATGTTTTTCTTTCTTCCCCCTCAGAGATATTTTGGTACGACCGGTACGGTTTCCCCAAGCACCTGGAGGTGAAGAAGTGCCGCCGCTCACACACGGTTGACCTGCTGTCCGACTCCACACAGGTGTTCCCAGAGGCTTACATCTTCCAGCCTTATTTGTGTGAGTACCAATCTACATTCTTGTAACATTGTATGAGTATACAGTCATTCTACTATATATATTACCAGATAACGGTTAACCTGGGCTGTGTTTAATCTAATTTTCTCTTTTCAACCTTAATTTTTTCACACACAAATAAACAACTTCAACATTCATAAACACAAATTAGAATGACCAAGTGCTGTGATCATGTGACCCAAAGAACATGTGACTAGGTGATGAGTCAAAGATCCCTGGAAGCTACTTGATTTTTAACACATTACGGTACTCTTGGTTGAAGCTAAATCAGTAACATTCTTCCATCCATTGAAATACGCTCGATGATGATGATACTGAGGCACACATTGTCGACAATAGATATGGCAGTAACCATTAACAATTCTACATTTAATCAGAAATTAATCGACAGTTCAAACGACCTCAGCAACTTAACTTGGCAACAAACGCTGAGATGAAACAAGCGGGGAAAAAGCTTATCTTGTCCAATGACAATATGCTTTAATAACGAGGTATCACTCAGTCAAAACTAGTCTCGACCAAATCTTTCTGCAATGCTAATACTTTCCTGTAGAGGTCCTCCCTACCAGGGCGTCGTTCCAAAACCGTCTCGTACGCGTGTATGGCGGTCCCCAGGTCACCTAGGGCCTGTCTGAATTTTCCGTACTCTTCATATAACTGTACAGACGATTTGTGTGTATTCATGGCTTCTGCAAAGTACATCTCCACGTCGGTCGTACGTCCCAGCTTTGATAGTGCATCAGTAACACCAAGATATCTATGTCAGGAGGACAAGAAAAATGGCAATGTAATTGACCAGTATCATGTGTTTTACGTGACGTCATCACTATGTCCGCTGCCATGTTGGAGCCTCTATTTGCATTTCAATGAATCATACCTCATACCATTTTTGAGCCTTTAAATTACCACCATTAAATGTCTACAGGTCAGAAGAGAACACCAGAGGAATATTTTCAAAACACAAAAATGTGTGTAAAAATGCAATGATACATTGCAATGCATATAGGGATACCAACATGTTCACCACCTATCTATTTGTAGATATGGAAAGTTCGTGAAAGCAATTCATAGTTTGTGACTCTTTCTTTGCAAAAGCTTCCCCATGTGAGTGCTGATTACAAAACAGAGAAGCAGTATCATTTCAGAGTCTTCAGTATGACTCGGTCAGGAATCCAACCCACGGCCTCGAGCATGCAAGACGAGCACTCTGGATAATATATTAGCTGTACAGGTGTCTTTAACTAACCACCAGTATAGACGTGCATAGCTTGGCCCTATCTACTTACCCGAGGAGGTTGAAATGATCCACTGCGAGAGCTGCCTGAAAATTCTTCAAAGCGGCTTCGTAGTCACCGCTCCTCATATGGAACATTCCAACAGCGTAATCAGGGAGGGGGTTTCCGTGATAATGAACGTTGTTCACTCTAAGTGCATCCGCCCCCTTGCGGATAGCTTCCTCCGATTCAAATTTTGTGATGGCCTCCACGAACTGGACTTGGCCGGGTAATGGAGTCACTTGGTTTTCTCTAAAGGACACGGCTATGGTTTCTCCCACATTCACAACGCTATGATAGAAACCTGTGGAGGAAAGGGGACCTGACTTCAACAGCGGCCGAATTGAAGATTTGTTTACTTTGAAAAATACTACAATACATTGGAGATGGTTAAGCGTACGAAGTATGTCTACGTCAAAAACTTCATCTGCATCAAAGTTTTCCCTACCTTGGGGGATGTAAACTATGTCACCAGCCTCCTGTGTGCACTCCAGTGGGCGTCTGTGGGACGGCAGCTTCTTGTACACGTACTTCTCCCAGTCCGCTGGCTCGTACCTGTGCAGGCCAGGTGGAACTACCGACCGGTTATACACATACCAGTGCTTCTCTCCAAAGACAACGCCGTTCCAACCGTCGCCGTGCTCATGCCAACCAAGACCCAGGCCGGATCTACCGATGATCAGCAGCCCTGCCGGCCTTTGGAAGTATTGCAGATACTCCGGTACATAGATTTTATCCTGCAGCTCTCGGTATTTCAGTAGGCCGCTGTCGACCATGTAGGGCGTGTCCGATCCCGAGGCATTGGTCACATCTATATGAACTTGGACGTAGTCTTTTAAAGCAATCGTCTCCATCCCCCTTCCACCGTTGTAGTTGATGCTTTCCTCGTAGCCGTACTCAGCCATGTGATCCCCATATTTCCCCATCAGCCCTGAACGGGTCCACGTTGTCGTATCGGTCCAATCTTGTGCACCACCAGAAAATTTCAGCAGCAGGGGCTCTTTGTTTTGATAAGTCTCTGCGAATTCTGCTTTGGTGAGATTGGCAGCATATCTAACGTCAAAATGACATTTGGATTTTTCCATTGCCTTTAGCTGTGTCGCATCAGAAGACCGCCATCCACCGGTCACTGGCAGTTCTACAACATCAGAGGTCTGGTCATGATTGTGTTGACTCACGTCGCCATCGTCACCATGGTTCTGTTGGGCTGTCACAGTTAGGGGTTTGTTTGGCGCCTGAAAAACAATGATCATATAGTTTCAACATCCTCAAAACACGTACCTATATGGCGCTGTCTTTACCAGCTGTCCAGTGGAAGGAGTTTAATTTGAACGCGGGTGCTGATGGCAATTCAGCACCAAGGCCCAAAACTACTTTCCCCAGCCACTTAAGCTTGAACTACGCCTCAGGCTCTATACGAAAGTCTACAACCTTGAGTCATTTTAAGAAGGCCCAGACTCTGCTTTAGAATGCAGAAGACGTCCATGGACAGTATCAGACGGAGAAATGCCCAAACGTATCTCAGGAAATGGAAATATCGTCCTAGCTTGTCCACGAGGATTGTCGGTGTGATGACCTTCCCGAAGCCACGCCCCCTAGCAATGTCCTACCAGATACAGCTAGCTTATTGGCTGATTCACTGATTGACAGCCACGAATGGTCTCTCAACAAAAATCACGCTGAAACTCACCTTTCCTTTTTCGAATTCCCAACGTGCTTGGAATAGCTTCATTATCCTTGGGGGGAGGTCCTCTCCTGCGTCCTGAACTTGCCTGAAGCCGTTGATGAAGGGGTTTGTCTGTGTTTTCAAGTCAGCTGCGAAGTATTTCGGTAGAAGACACATACAGATGATTGTGCCAAGGAGTGAAATACAGAAAACGGTGACTGCAAACGCTTTTGATGCTGCAGAAGCAGGGTTTTCTTCCTTGTCTCCCACACTGCTTCTGTCGCCTTGCCCATTCTCTCTCGGCGGAAACCGTGTCGAGTTTTCACTAAGTAGGACCGGACGTCTGCGTCTGACGTCCTGAGGGGGCTTTCTCTTGTGCCTCATGGCAAAAATCTGACGAAAAGTATTCAACCTAAACAGTAGTGTTGCTTTTCTCTGTACTTGTCTCAGATCGAACGTTCGATGTTATTCTTCGATCCCCTTGACAACAGTCGCTTCTGGCATGATCCATTTAGGCGGAGGGACACCGGTTATAAACATCAGTATATTCGAATTTTGGAATACGTTTTATACGCTTCTTTGATAAAAAATAAGATGATAAATGACGACATGGGTTGCCTTTTTCAACACAAAAGCTTAAATTGTTGATTATGGTTAAAAGAAATATATGTACACTTCTCCCCTCACTAAGTACAAGTGGTGGTATCTTCTACGGAACACTGAGTTCGAACATACGATCAACTCGCTGACCTCAGATGACCTCGCAGTCCTAAAATTTTACAATGGCATTAGTTGTGCTTCAGTTTTCGTCGTTGTACTATCACAAATAGGTTTGTGTTTATTGGTTAAAGTGACAATGTGTATATGTTTTGTGCAGTTAACAGGAAAGACGGCAGAAATCATCCCCCTGGAAGTACAGAGTATGACTCGCGATTCAAGTGGGTGCCCTCCCCCTTCTACCGACAGCACTGGTTCCAGATGAAACTGGTCGAGAGAGCAAAGAGTAAGTCAAACTGAATTTTGCATCTTCAGAAAGCTACTTTTTAGTCGGCACCCAACCTCTGTGAGCTCCCAAGGCCTTTGTGCTAAAATGGGGAGCTATTTACAAGGCTTCATAGATGTACTGTTCATTGACATCCAAAATCGCTTTTAAATGTTAGTCTGAACAAGGAGGTATTTAACCTCCTTGGTCTGAACAGAGTGGTTGTGTGAGTTCGCGCGGCAAGACTGATAGAAAGTAAATACATGAAACAGACCCTGGATATAAATAGTTTTCCATTGTTTCTTCACATAAAATGACATAGTAAAATGCCTTGTGGAATTTAACAGAAAGGTAAATTGTTGTGAATAGAACAAAACACCAGGGAAGCTGATGTCTCTCTTTTATTCTCCTTATTAAGATCCTCCACGGCATCCTTGGTCACCTTCCACGGTAGTGGAGTCCGTTCAGGATGGAGCACCTGCTGCTATGACGTCACCTGCTGAACAGGCTGTGCCGCCAGACGTCGCTGTGTCTGGTTCTGCGGGACCGGCCACGCCGCCAAAGGTCGCTTTTGTGGCAACTCCCACTGTGATCGCCACGCCACAGGAAGTGGCGGTGGCTGCGCAGAGGTGTTCAACGTAGCGACAATGCTACAAACAACCTGCAATTTTTTTGAAAAGGATCATGTATCTTT
>NW_017803602.1:2784413-2800118 GCF_001625305.1 Branchiostoma belcheri | reverse complement strand
CTGGAAGTACAGAGTATGACTCGCGATTCAAGTGGGTGCCCTCCCCCTTCTACCGACAGCACTGGTTCCAGATGAGACTGGTCGAGAGAGCAAAGAGTAAGTCAAACTGAATTTTGCATCTTCAGAAAGCTACTTTTTAGTCGGCACCCAACCTCTGTGAGCTCCCAAGGCCTTTGTGCTAAAATGGGGAGCCATTTACAAGGCTTCATAGATGTACTGTTCATTGACATCCAAAATCGCTTTTAAATGTTAGCCTGAACAAGGAGGTATTTAACCTCCTTGGTCTGAACAGAGTGGTTGTGTGAGTTCGCGCGGCAAGACTGATAGAAAGTAAATACATGAAACAGACCCTGGATATAACTAGAAAGGCCAATATTTGCTTTGGAGCAAATACAGCGATGGGTTCACCACATTTTACCACATGGCAGGGAAAGAATGAGAAACACAAGGGAAAACAATGATTTACATTGATATAACTATAATATGAAGTAACATACAACTAAAACAACAGTTGGATAGCTATTCCCTACTTTATTGGTTAGGATTTTTAATTGCATAATGCAAACTGTTGATTTTCAAAATAAAAAAAAACCTTCATGCCCCGCATTCCAATGCTGGAGCAGAAAAGCTTGAAATACCTACCAAAACACTTGAATAAAGACATACTGTCAGTATGGAAATACTCTGTGCAGGTGTTAATCAAGTTAAATCCCAACAGCCAATCAGCAAGAAATGCTCTGAGCAGGTGGAAATGCTCAGTGTGCAGGTGTTAATCAAGTTAAATTCCAACAGCCAATCAGCAAGAAGTATAGAGGAAAGCTGCATGCGTATTGGTTGATGCCCTGCATTCCATTGTAATGACTCATGCCCAGACGTGGTAAACATGGCACACTAACACAGTAATACATTAGCTATAATACAGCCAAAAAACTCAAATAAAACCATTCTAAAAGCCTGTATCACAATAATTTAAAAAACGCCTAGGGGTATTTGCCCACTGTACCTCCATACCAAATTTCAGGACCTTAGGCCCTAAAATGAAGAAGCTGAATCCATTTAAAAAATGGCAGGAGAAGGAGAAGGAGGAGAAGGAGGAGAAGAAACATCAGAAAAAGCAATATGGTTTCACCACACCACTTCGTGGTGTGGTGAACCCATAAATAGTTTTCCATTGTTACTTCACATAAAATGACATAGTAAAATGCCTTGTGGAATTTAACAGAAAGGTAAATTGTTGTGAATAGAACAAAACACCAGGGAAGCTGATGTCTCTCTTTTATTCTCCTTATTAAGATCCTCCACGGCATCCTTGGTCACCTTCCACGGTAGTGGAGTCCGTTCAGGATGGAGCACCTGCTGCTATGACGTCACCTGCTGAACAGGCTGTGCCGCCAGACGTCGCTGTGTCTGGTTCTGCGGGACCGGCCACGCCGCCAAAGGTCGCTTTTGTGGCAGCTCCCACTGTGATCGCCACGCCACAGGAAGTGGCGGTGGCTGCGCAGAGGTGTTCAACGTAGCGACAATGCTACAAACAACCTGCAATTTTTTTTGAAAAGGATCATGTATCTTTCTGAGACCAAGAGAGTTAGCTGCCACTCCAAAACCATGACCGTAACATGTCCAGAACGAGCTATAACATGAGATATCAAAAACTGACACAATACCATCGAAATCCGCAAGCTAGTCCATAATTGAATGTTACCTTTTTTGCTGACTCCTCAACACACGCCTTCTGAAGTTATGCTGTCCACTCTCACTGAAAAGCATTGGCTATTGTTCTAACAATATTCCCAGAAATAAAAGTCTTTAGGTACTTCCTATCTTTCCCTACAATTTTACTTAGCAAAAAAAAAACATGGGCGCAGTTTTAGACTTGAGTTTTTTTTGTCGGTATTCAGTCATTCTTGTTGTTGTTGTTGTTAGTTGTTGTATTTACACTTGGACATTAAAGTTGAATGGAACAAATATTTCGTAAAGGCCAATATTCTTGATTGTTTTTACTCATGTCCACAATGTTAAGGCATTTTTTAATCCGTGACCATAGGCCCTGACTGACTAATACCCTGTGGGGTATTATTTCCACAGGTGCGGATATCCACACACATCTTCATCCTAGGCTAGCATCAAGACCGGCTTTCACTACTGGTATTCAGCAGGAGCGCTAGCGGCTCATAACATGAGACACGAAAACCGGTTCTACTGCAGTTCCACGGAAAACATAACCTTTTTGGCAAAGGAAAATACACAAAAGCAGGTCAAATACCAGTTGCTATGGTGATAGATAACAGATGTTGACAGCCAAGTTGTACATGTAGACACGGTTGTCATTCAACCCGCAAAGTGTCATCTCCCAGGTGACGTTTCATCACTGCAAACCATCACTGACACGACATTAGACACCAGAGTGCACGCGGTGTAATATACAGGTGACATCGCTCGCCTGTATAAAGCAATAAAACAGAAGAATGCCATCCTTTTCATCGGAGGCACCGTAAATTGCACGGTTGACGGCGTCCCCAGGAGACCGTTTCCACTCTGCCGAGCATCCTGCCTTTGGGCCACGCCGTAAAAGCCACTTCCAGTCACCCAAAAATCGTCCTGAATAATTCAGAAGTACATTCTATTGTAGTGGGGTTTTTGGTTAGTTGGGCAAACGTCTTGTCATGTGTTAATAAACATCGTATTGTAACGGCTTTACTGGACAAAGGGGAATCATCATGGCGTTGTCAAAAGTCGATCGAACAATATTCACACCTGTCAGAGGTGGTAGGTGTATAATGATCTAGCACACCTGTAAGGTCATAGAATGAAGGAACGATGGCGTCTTACTCCAACAGAGGGTTGTTGCACAGTGTCTTCTCAAGAACAAGAGGAGACGTAGAACGTCGTAATTTTCGCCATGAGGGGGATAGACAGGTCCAATAAGGGTGAACTAAGAGCGGAAACTGGCACACTAAAGTTTCAGATATATGGCAGGGATGTGTTATAGCATTTGAGTGGCTGAAACACAAACAATAGACGCAACTCTGCTGGAGGATAAACATCTACTTGTGTTAGAGGACAGCAGGTTACGTGATTTGCTCCCAAGGTAACTACCTGTAGGAGATGCTACAATACAAGCTTAGTTTTATCTAATTGTGAGGTCTTTCAACAGACACAAACAAAGGTGACACATAAAGTTACGTTGTCATGGGTATGGGACTTGAGACACGGCAAGAAAAGCAGAAAAGAGTCTTATCTCGGGCCTTTAATTAACAAGATCTACAAACAATTTCAACTACATGACATTGTAAATACAACAAGTGTATTCTTATATTTCTTAGCTTATTTATGCATTTATTTGTTATATTTACCAATGGTAAATATCAATACAAAAAAATCGGCTACATTTTTGCCACGAAACACACCACAACAAATGCTGATGCAGGCCTAGTGTAACCATAAAAAGATAAGCTTGTTACATGTCGCTGAAAGGGAAGATGACAGATAGATACCGCACTGTGACCAAGCCACCCACCAGTTATTACGTGGTAGTGATAGATACATATGACCTGTTGTGTTGTGATATCAACTCAAAGCCACTCCTGGCGTTGCTATAGCGACAAGTCTAATGACAACGCAACCACGTGACCGTCGTCATCCGTTTGTAAGGACCTACAAGACGCAGAAATTGATATTCATAAATAATGAGGAGCACAATTTGATCCAAGGTGACACGTCATCCGTGAAATAGGAAGGACCAATTTTCAAAGTCTAAGTCAGTTCGCTGTTCTATAGCACTGCATAAGCGACATTTTGGACACCTATTTAGTACTTATGACTCTCTCATATTTTTTACGACATTCTGTTCCGTACGATCATGATGATAAATATTACAATATACACACAGAAGAGATTCTCTAACTGTCATAATTTCGCATTTCATTTTTTAACATTACTCATATAGACATAGTGTAATGTATTCTATTGTAGTTCAAAAAGAAACAAATCATTTTGTTCTTTGCAGTCTACAGGCACATCTATTATACAAACTAGTATTCATTGAGCCGGAAATGTCAATAACCAAAAATAAGAATAAGTAAGAAAAGGGTAAAGTTGGGTTGAGAACTTGTCTTTCCCGTGTAGGTTGGGAGCAATCAACTTAGAATAGCCGGCCTAGTCGATCAGAACAAAACGCTGTCCTCGCGACCATCACGTGGCCTTGGCTGCCAACAGGCTGTCGCCTATCCTTAAAGGAACTTTGGTCGTGAAATATTCATGAGTCCCGCCGGTTGCCATCAAATTTTAATCCTTGTCCCCTCCACGTACGTGCGGTGGGAAAATTGGGTACCAAGGAGACCAACTGTCAACACAAATGTGCATTTAAGGGCGACGGTCAGAGCCACCTTGTCCAGACCAACAGTGGGTGTACGTCAGACAGAGACCGACTTTGGAAGGGAACATTGTCTGTTTCTTTGCCCTATCCTCTCTGTGACTGTGAACTGAGAGAAGTCATCGGTCATGTTCGGTACAGCGAGAAGCGGTTACAACCCGTTCCCGGGGATGGGCCCACCCAGGCCCGTCATACACCACATGTTGACACCTGCCGCCACTAGGAGACTGTCATCGGTAAGGTTCTCCACTCAAATATCAGATAAATCCTCTTCTGGAAGCTTCCATGTTTTTCATATTTAAAAAATCTCCCTTTGAAGCTTCTGTGTTTTTCAAGTAGACTCTAAGAGTCAGCTTCTTGGTCATTGCTATAATTCTTTATGCTGAAATGGACCAGACAACAGACTGCCAAAAGTATAAACGCTTTTGCCCTCTGCGAAATGTGTTCCTTAAGCTCAAGGATATTATTGTTAGAAACCTCTTTTTTTGTTGTGCCCCAGTAGCACTTCAAAGGTGGTGTAAAGCATTTTTCTCCGTTCATGCATCTTAGCCGGCCGTCAGTTCCTTTTTTATTCAACTTGTATCAACTTGTTCTATTCAACTACCTGATGCGTTGGATATCATTACACTTACACCATGTGTAAAAACGACACATTTGAGGTTTTTTCATACATACTATTTTCCTCAATGATTTAAAACTACAAATGTATTTCTTGAATCTGAAATGGTCATTAGTTTTCAAGCGAAGAGTACCAGTTGAGTTGCTATAGCGTTGCTATAGTTACATTGTCCACTGTTTTCCTTTCAATCGCCTGTTGCTATTGTTCCACTGTCCATATTCTTGTTTTGGGCAATGTATGGAATCTATACTAATAATATATGTATATTCAACGTTACCATCATTTTCAAACCTACCTTTGTGTGATGATGAGAATGTTGGTAACGAGACTCCAACCCGTAGGCGGGGGACAACAATGGGGCGTTGCTAGGCGACCAAACTCACGGGAATGCAATTAAGGCCCTGAACAACGTGTCATGTTGTAAGCATTACTCCCGGGTGTCACGTCAACAATCCAGGGACAACGGGGGAAGAATGAGGGAAAATTTGAGAATATTGCAATTAGAATACTATTGACTATTCCACAGCGACGTCCAACAATGTAAACGTTAGTACACGTAATTACCTTTGAGGAGGAAAGGCTGTGCTCGTAGAAGATATTTGGCTTGTGAGTAGATTTTGACAAAACAAATGCATTTCATATCGGCTTTGTATACTTCCAATTGTAGTATCTCAGGTTCTGAACTTGCCATATGCATGATCGCGAGTAGTTTTTATGCTGGAAACTCTAATGGCTTCCTGTGGAACTGCAGGCTTGTTTTTCATGCTTGACTGCCAAAACTCTCTTCTCGTTTACATTCGTATATGAAACTTTCTCCCACAGTCTGCCGACCTACCGAAGTGGGCCCGAAGCCGAGCTAACTCTGCCGACAGTGGAATACAAGTTGACGCCGCCCTGCCGGCCTCCACGCAGATGCACCACAGACGAACACTGCCTGGTCCAGAGCTAACATCAACAACACGATGGCACAGTACTAGTCTGGAACCAATCAACAGCGGTAAGACAGAAGGCGCGACTCAGTTTGTGTAGTATCATACCATTTATGAACATTTTAAGATGCAAACTTTGATTCTAGTGAGAATAATATTTCAATATCTATCAGTTACCATTAAATATCAAAACATTTCATTTCATTCCTTTCATTTCAACAAGTTTCTGTATTATTCGGATCCGTGGTATATACTTTTCTTTTGAAATATCCATCTGCTACGGTGTACTTTTGTTTGTAAAAATGTGATGAACATGTCTGACGCTGGAGAAGAAACATTGTTTGAAGACGGAAGTATGATGACTAATCATGATGACTGCAAGTCACGCGTACATAAACGTTAAAGTACCCCACCTACAAAGGACGCTTCCATGCAAAGGACATCGTTAATCCAATCTTAACCTTTGATAGCCGACCTCATTAATTATTCACCCGTTGATAAGCGGCATGACTAGTGAAGTGACCTTCGTGTTTCCCTCCTCACAGCGAGACCGGACACCTCAGGGAGTGCCTTTCTTCAACAGGACAACAAGGTACGGAAAAAACACACAACACTTGTAATAATAAAGGTCAAATAAATGCTGACATGGACATCCAGGGACTTCTATTAAGACTTGTCAAAGGGTAGAAATTGGACGAACGCGACGGAGTGCGTCCATTTGTTGCACAGTAACATCTAACGCCAACTCATAATTTTTCCCAAGAATTTACCACATTAAAAACGGTGAATTGAAAATTAAAGCAGCGTCGGTAATCCCTAAGTATGTACACTTCAGCAATCGGGTGTTCAAAACATTCTTGAGAAGGCCGTGAAGAACATCTTTATTTTTAATACGGTGGTCTTAGAGTAGCCTGCTGAGTTATGAGGGTTGGCGTACAGTAGCATGTCCGACCTGTCCATGGTGCTGAACCGCTTGCTGTTGATATCTGGGGTGTTTTCATCTCACCGCGATTTGAATATTTCCATCCCATTCACCCACGTCTGTTTGTTCTGTGTTATACATAGCTTCATCAGTCCATGGAATATGAAAAGATGGAATCAGTGACAAGGAATGGCGGAGTCAGCCCAAGCTACGCACCCCTGCCGCCTGTCCAACAACAGCCTGTGTTCGAACCTCCCATGGATTCCACACAACGGCAGGCGGCGAGCAACGACGCAGACCAGGTTCCCCGTGAAAGTGCGCCTGCTGAAACTGGCAATACAGCTGAAGCTGGGGATGATCTTCGTCCATGGAGGGCCCCTGGCGAGACCGACATCTTCAACAAACGCGCAGGTAAAGACTGAAGGGACAATAAGCTTTTCTTGGACTGCATGCGTGTTGTTGTTGTTTTTGCTGGAGACTGTGAAACATAATAACTGATTTTTCTTATACCGTCAAAGCTATTGTTATAAAGAAGGGCAACAAGGCTAAGGGTAGATATTCACGACATGTCTCTATATTGTCGTCTCACAGTTTTCGGGGTAGTGCCATTCGTTCCCCAGCCCAAGTCCGAACGCCCAGCGGCGGAGTCTCCCCGGCGCGCCGTGTCGGCCAGTCCGCGGCAGACAGCGGACAGGGATGACGGTCTGACGGCTGATCAGGAACCGGCACCGTTGGATCCCCCTCCATGGAGGAATCCTGGCGAGACTGACATCTTCAACAGAGGCGCAGGTAACGTGAGAAAGAATAATGCTCAGCGAATCAGATGCCGTATTGGATATTTATCATGAGACTGTAATATCATTGACCTTGCTGTTGTGGTTTATTCGGTGGTTATAGTAACCGAGCAGATCTTATGCTACCATATGCAGTTCAGATCAGGGCATTAACTCGAAAAAAGAAGGTCGTAGTGGTGATTGTTGCTAATATGCAATGTCTGCCCTTTTCCATCCAACAGTTTTCGGGGTAGTGCCGTTTGTTCCCCAGCCCAAGTCCGAACGCCCAGCGGCGGAGTCTCCCCGGCGCGCCGTGTCGGCCAGTCCGCGGCAGACAGCGGACAGGGATGACGGTCTGACGGCTAATCAGGAACCGGCACCGTTGGATCCTCCTCCATGGAGAAATCCTGGCGAGACTGACATCTTCAACCGGGGAGCAGGTATTATTGAAAGTTCACTAATGTTGGTAGGGTTTAATCTGAAGCACAATAACTTCCAGTACGACGTGAAAATGAGACCTACCGGTTACATAGATTTTTGACAGGACGACACCAGTATCTGTGAAGGAATGAATATATAACAGCACTTCTCTGATGTAGATGTCTTCTTTTATTCCTCTTGCAAAACGTTTACCACAGTTGTTTCATGACGATCCTTTCCTTCCCATTTCATCATAGTTTTCGGTGTCGTGAGATCAGTTCCTCAGCCAAGGTTTGACCAGCCCGAAGACACCAAACTGGCCAAACCTGCCTCTCCTAAGGACAGGGACGATCACACAGCTGGTCAGCAAACAAACGAACCTGGTGAACCCAAAATATGGAGAGGTTCTGAGACCACCAATTTCAACAAAGGCGCAAGTAAGTGCTGGTAATAAGTGGATTTGTGAGTGTGTGTGTGTGTCTGTCTGTCTGTTTATATTGGTTTGTGTACTTGAATAGACATCTCTATATGCATGTGTATTTCTAAAACTGTTTCCTTTCCCCACAGTGTTTCACGTTGTTCAGTCCGTCAAACAACCGGATTTCCAGCGGGAAACTGACAACCCTCAGAGCGCGAAACACCCAGACCAGACCGGCGGAGATCGTGGCTACAGGGAGGAAACACAACAGGCCTTCGGTGACATCCAACCAGCACAGGCCCCTGTCGTCTGGAAGGGTGCGGAGACTGGCAACTTCAACAAGGGCGCCAGTAAGTATAACAAATCTTTTCACTTGATTATAACCTGGCCACTAGTCTCTCTCGGAGCTATAGGCTTAGTTTCTTCGGCATTGTGAGGCTCTATGAAGGAATATGCAACACCACTTAATGTAGATAATGCAAACACTTGACTCGATGAGCATTGGATCATTAGTTGCATAAAGTTTGTGGCATTTATTGCGTGTGTGAGAGAGAGAGAAATAATTTCTAAAACTGTTTCCTTTCCCCACAGTGTTTCACGTTGTTCAGTCCGTTCCACAACCGAATTTCCAGCGGGAAACTGACAACCCTCAGAGCGCGAAACACCCAGACCAGACCGGCGGTGATCGTGGCTACGTATACAGGCAGGAAACGCAAGAAGCAGCGACCGACATCCAACCAGCACAGGCCCCTGTCGTCTGGAAGGGTGCGGAGACTGGCAACTTCAACAAGGGCGCCAGTAAGTACAAATGATCTTTTCACTTGATTATAACCTGGTCACTAGTCTCTCTCAGGGCTACAGGCTTAGTTTCTATGGCACTGTAATTATGAATTCATTTGACTCGATGAGCAGTGGATCATTGTTGCAGAAAGTCAAAGTATGTGGCATCCCCGTCTCTATTCAGGTATAGCTGTAAGCTCTCTGATGTATATGTCTTCTTTTATTTCTTCTCTCTCTCCCTCTGTGTGTGTGTCTGTGTATGTGTGTGTCTGTCTGTCTGTCGGTCATGGTTTGTGCGTTTAAATAGATGACACTACACATATCTAAAATTGTTTCCTTTATCCGCAGTGTTTCACGTTGTTCAGTCCGTTCCACAACCGGATTTCCAGCGGGAAACTGACAACCCTCAGAGCGCGAAACACCCAGACCAGACCGGCGGTGATCGTGGCTACAAGCAGGAAACGCAAGAAGCAGCGACCGACATCCAACCAGCACAGGCCCCTGTCGTCTGGAAGGGTGCGGAGACTGGCAACTTCAACAAGGGCGCCAGTAAGTATAATAGATCTTTTCACTTGATTATAACCTGGTCACTAGTCTCTCTCGGAGGTATAGGCTAATTAGTTTCTTCGGCATTGTGAGGTTCTATGAAGAAATATACAACACCACTTAATGTAGATAATGCAAACACTTGATCTTTTTCACATTTTGATTTTGTACGCCCTGGCAACAGTCTGGATTCCAGGCTAACACGTGCATATCCATACCATGGTGCTCGTGATTTCCTGATATTGCTGTATTGGAAATACATGTACAGTAGCATGTATTTTATGGTATGGAAGATATAGCCATTGTTTCATAAAAATCGCAAGCCCTAACCTCACTAAACACGATTTCAAGTATAATAATCATTATATTGCAATTGCCACCAAGTTTTCAACTGTAGGATACCAGTCTGTCTCAAGGAATATAACGTAAATGGTAAATGGTGGATCAAATGTAGGAGATGTTTGTAGCGTCCCCCGTCACTACTCAGGGATGATTGTTGGGCCCTGATGCATTTTGCTTCTCATTTCGACAGTGTTCCATGTCGTGTCGAGCGTTCCCCAGCCGACATTCAGCAAAAATATGGACAACAGTGAGCCTGACCCCAGGGCGACTGGACAGGACGGAGTGGACGCCACCCAAGGACACAACAAAGCCGACGTCCGGCCGCCGAGTCAGCACGTTCACTGGAGGGGAGCAGAGACTACAAACTTCAACAACGGGGCGGGTGAGTTTTTTTTTTAAAGCCGCCGTATTATAGTATTTAGCTCGGTTTGAAAACGGTCTATCTTCACCCTTTTTGCCATATGTATTATAAAACTCAAATCACTATAATGATAAAAGTTATTACTAGTACTTGTTGAATTATATAACGCGGCCACTTTTTTCGCGACAGTTTTCAATACAGTTCAGTCCGTTCCACCGCCTCGATACATGGAGAGGTCTACCCAGGAACAGGGGAAACTTGGCGAGGGCAGTACCAAAACTGCTGAAGGAAAGGAAAACGTTATAACATCTCCAGAGACTGCACGGGAGCAGGGACAAGAAACACATGTCTACAACAGGGGAGCAGGTGAGACCATTTTCTATTTCAATAAATTCCAAAGCAGGCATGTATTTGAATTGGTTGCAGCTAAAGTATACATAGCCTTTTTCTATTCTACCTGCAAGTTCGTAAGTATTCTACTGATATCCTAAACTTGGGATTGTGGTTATTTCAGAGGGTAAAATGGTCTATAGGTGTTCGAAAACATATTGAGCTACTGTTCATTGAAATGGAACTAGCTGTGTCCGCCTTCAGGTCATTGTCCTCATGACGTTGCTTGAAAACGCTCCTGTTAATATTTTTTTAAATCAATACAAGATGAGTCTGATGTAAGCACCATTTATATGTTGATTCTTAGTTGAAAGTTGACATGCAAACCAAATTCACATCTAGGTCAACTTTAAAAAATACAGCACATTAGAATACCATTAATCATAATGTAGACCTTAACTCATTAATAATGCAGAGATATGTGCTAATAGCCTAGTCTAATTGTCTGTCGCGGTCTATTCATGCCAGCATAAATACTAGGTATCACGTAAAACGTTTGAAAAGAAGTAGGACATGGGAAGATTTCTAAACGCTATTTTATTGTTAAAAATGTGTCAATTTCATAATTACGAATCCTCTGGGTTAACCTACATCTCATTCTTGCAGTAGTAGAGGAGGAGCAGACCAAACCTACACATCAGGGTGGTTCTGCAGCCGTGCCGCCTGTGACACCACGTGCATGGGCCGGGAGGAGTGCACATGGCAGGGACACCAGCCGTCCTGTCCTGGAGCCACTCAGGCCAACACAGCCGGCAACTGGTAAGTGTGCTTCTCGTCTCAATGGCACTTCATATGTCGCTCAACCAGGCAAATAGGTTAAAATGGATGTTTTGGAAATGGCAGACTTCATAGTCACCCTGGAAGCAACAACATTTTTGTATCTTTACGTGCCCCTGTCGACGTCCTGTAATATGTTAGCCGCCATACACTACTGTGTATGTCACTCAGCTACTCTTTTTATTTGTTCATAGTAATTCCACTTATTCTATCTTTACTTTGTGGGGTTATTTTGGTTAAACGTTTGAATGTTTCAGGAATTTTTAAAGTCTCTAGTTTAAGGTCTGACAAACTACTTACCGTCGTTGGCGTGTCAACAGGAGCTAAACGGCCGCCAACAAAATGGACGACGTCGTATTCCGGCCCACCCTCCAGCGGCAGGGGCATCCTCAGGACCATGAACGATAACGTAACGGGACCTCCGGCCGGGAGAAGCAGCCCTGAGTCCAAACTGCCCAGGCTTGACTCCGCGGGAAAGCCGAGGGACAGCAGCTCTAGACTGAGGCGGAGCAGATACGGCAGTGCTGGTGAGTTAGGCCCGATTTACACTAGCAAAATGACTATCTGTCGCACGATAAGTATGGTACGAAAGGTACGCCAGTTTTTCCCTTTATACTTTCAGCTAGGAGAAAAAAAAGCGATAAGCTTCACCTACATATGAGTTCGGTTGTGTTACCTTTAACTAAGTATAACATTAGTTAACCTCTTCCATGCACAGGCGGTGGTCTGACGGCCGTGGACGACACAGTGCCTCTACCCGAACCTTCGCGACAGGCCCCGTTGACCAAGGCTGTCCGACTGAGGCGAGCAGTCGACCTGCCCAACGCCAGATGCCTGTTCAATGTGGAAGGGAGCGGCTCGGATCCATGGAAGGCGGGTATGATATATGGCCATTCTCCCCCAATATCCTGTATACCTTTTGTCTCCTTCAATGCCGCCCATATCTTCTCATTTTCTTCATTTCCTTTCTCAAAACGTATCCTTTATCCATCTCAATATTTACAGCCACTCTACCGCCTGAATACAAAGGGGTAATTGTTAATGTGTATCGAATTTTTGTCTTTTCTACAGGACGCCACTCAAAGGGCAAAAGGCCGTTCCCAAAGTCAGAGTACGTCTCGTCCTTCCAGAGGTGGTTCCCGTCCCGCCACTACCAGGGCACCAAGTCGGCCTGGGCCCACCGGGCAGGCAGCGCCAACTCCGAACGCGGCTTCGCCCAACCCTTGCCCGACATCGGCGGCCGTAACGCGTGATTCTGCGACATCA
Organism: Branchiostoma belcheri; assembly: GCF_001625305.1. Lineage (NCBI taxonomy): Eukaryota > Metazoa > Chordata > Leptocardii > Amphioxiformes > Branchiostomatidae > Branchiostoma > Branchiostoma belcheri. Next base: position 2,787,203 of record NW_017803602.1, on the reverse strand, counting down.
GCGCTGTCTAAATATCAGACCACAAAAGACGCTGTTTCTCGCAACGCAATCAGCATAGACATTGATTTCCTCAAGGGCCGTGTTAATATCTCTGTCCCACTGAATAAAAAAACGCAGTAATGTGTTTTCAAAATGTTTGAATGGGTTTGGGGTAGAATTACAAGGTCAACTTCGAAATGCAATAATGTTTCTAATGTTTCTAATCTTACAATCTAAAGAGGAGAAAAGTAGGTCATTTCGTCCTCATTCTCAGTGAGTCGAGCTTGCCACGGGCATTTCTGACTTTGGGAGAAAAGCTGTTTCAATCCTATTCATGTCACCCGTAAGCTTGAAGTTGCCTTTGGGTCTTTTACGTGGTTACAATTTAGCAATAAAAATCAAGCCTGATAACATGCTGTATTAGGCAATTTGAATGGATTGGACAGAAGCCTCCATTTTTCCACCACCTTTTTGCGACAAATGTTTACTAATAATTAGTAGGTGATCGGAAAAGGATTCAATACCCGGCAAAATCAGCACACATTTTGTTAACATAATACATATACTCACGAAAGAGGCTATACGAAATGTGGTTAGAATTGTTGTAATAGTTCGCCAATGTTATGTGACAAGTTCCAATAGAGACACATCTACGTCTTATCAAAGCATGTTTTTCAACACTTTTAAACGTTTAGTATTGTAAAGTTATATATGGTGACTTGTCGTCCAGATTTTCTAACTTTATACTTGTCCCTTATGTTTCATGTGCGTACTCGTTTTCTTGAATCAACCATTTGCATGCTACGTGTATTGGTGCAATAAATGTATTTAGCATCAGATGAATATTGATATTATAACCTGAGAAAAATCTGTCAATATTTGAATCAATGTTATCAAGCTTGATGATTTTGCAAGAAAGTGACAATATCAAGGCATATCATGTACAACACTATCGTACATAGTTTTGCATCTATTAAGCATTCACATTGATCAGTGAAATGTCTGACTTAGTGTGCCATCAAATCATGCGAACGGAACTGTCTGAAATATCAGTTCAAATGGAGTCACAAAATATCACATTTGATACTTGTAGCCTGTCTACTCTTCTGTGGTGATTTTGAATACAAATACTGTACATGAACTAAAGAAATCTTGAACGCCTCATGCATCCATTGTTTTTCACTTGTTGTAGTAGTTTAGACCTTTATGTCGTTAATTCCTCAACTCAACGTTCAGCCGCTAATTGTTCAGTGCTTTGCACACACCGCTGCATTCCCTATCATAGACTTATCTGCAGTACCGCTCCCGACCGCCGCGCCCGCGAAAATGGGCAAAACAGTCCAAAAGTTTCTGTTAATTGTCACGCAGTCAACGGCTACCACGTCCAAATTTCAATCCTGTTTTGCCAAATAAGAAGTTGTTGAGCTAAAGCGGCTGAATTTTCATCCACTTGCCAAATAGACCCAATATTCCTGTTAAATTGCTGTAAGGCCATGTTGATTTGATTATATGGATGACATCCTCCGGGAACCCCAAAACTGATGCGCGCGTGCGAATAAAAAAAAAAAGTTTTGCAAAAAAAAGTTGCTTTCACTATGAAATCTACGTGGTCATGAAGGTTGAACAAATGGCACAGAATATGTTATGGCAAATAATCTACTCTTCGAATTCATTTCTTTACATTTTTGTCTTTTTTCCTTTGATTTTGGCATTCTACGACATTGGTATCGTTTCTAAATGTTTTCCTTGCAACTTATGGTATATTTTTGCTTATTTAGCAACTGTTTTGCACGATTTACAGTATGGTTGAAAAACTTTTTTTTTTTGAAACGGCCGAAAATTCATGCGCGCGCGGATGTCATCCATATAATCAAATCAACATGGCCTAAATTATGCTGATTATTTGACGGTGCAATATACCCTTGCTCGTTGGAGGGAGCCACTAGCTTGATGGGCTGACTATGAAGATGAGGTTTTACCCTGGAGCTCCTGTCACACATTCGCGACTTCCCCCCAAATTTGTTGCCGAACACCAGCCGGCCAGGTTCGGCTGACGCTCGGGAACACTAGGTCAGATTTAGGCCACGCCTACCTTTCTATACGAATCAAAACGAATTTGAGTTAAATTTGAGTCAAATTTGACTCCCAAACACGCACCGAACACTGCCGAGTGCTGACTAACTCCCGATTGTTCAGCCGGTGTTCTGCTGACTTATAGTCGAATTCCAGCCAACCATGGTCAAACCTCCCGACCATTGTTTTATAAGAAAAACGGAAAGGCTAGAGAAGAGGTTGAGGTGCCCGGCCTGCAGCGGTTCCAAACACCGCCACATCCCAGAAAATCGTCACGGATGGGACCTCCATTCCAACTGACTTATTACCTCAACTTCGTCGAGAAGGATGCGTTAGGTACACCGTGCACCATGCATGGGGAGCGGTGCATGTATTGTTGATATTTGGTAGGTAGGTTGGGGATTGGACAACAAAGGTCAAGGTCAATTATTGGTAATGTAGTTATTACTTATTGTTCTGTTTATGATCGCCATCATGGAATTTTGATATTTTGAAATTCACTGTTATTTGCGTCTAAGATACATGGGGAAATATTCAATGTATAAGTAATCACTTGTTTTAGTTGACAGGGCCACACTGATGACATGATTATATATCATGGCTTATTTCATTTGTCACTGAGAGGTTTGTTGGGGATCAGACTTTTCATTGGTCGGATCAAGAAGGTTTCAGTCCTTAGTCGGATTCAGCTTGCATCGTCGTGGTAATAAACGGAAATGAAGTCATCAATTATTATTA
>NW_017803602.1:2784288-2784393 GCF_001625305.1 Branchiostoma belcheri | reverse complement strand
ATTAACAAAACAGCAGTAGTCACCCTGTTCTGATTCTTTCCTTTATAATTATAACATCTTCTCTTATTATATTTTGCGGCGCTGTCGTGACACTTTCAACACAGT
>NW_017803602.1:2774448-2784268 GCF_001625305.1 Branchiostoma belcheri | reverse complement strand
AGTGCACCTTTTGTGTTTGTGGCTTGTTAGCAAGATAACTCAAGTATTTGTGAAATGTTGATTATAATTCTTGGTGTAGTGCTTACTATTGTCGGGACCAAGGTTAAGTTCGTTACTGAGCTTCGTGGGGGGTTTCGTTGTGACTACAGGGGGCATTTTGTTAATTTTTCTTGTGAGCAGGATAACTTTTGTATGTGTGGATGGAAGTTAATGAAATTTGATAGGCATGTTACTGTCGTGGTCTCCAAGATTGAGTTCAAAGATGAGAGTCGTGGAGGTCGTTATGTCCCCGTAATAGGACCTTTTGTGTTTAGAAATCCCCCACCTACATCTGCTTGGAGACAGCCGACAGCTGGATATAGCCAGGGAACCCCATAATGGGATGGGATCAAATGACGTTACATTGAGGGATTGTACTATAACCAGCAGGGGGAGGATAGGTTGGACATATGTCAGGTTATTTTCTACGGCCACACCCAGTAATTGCTATGGATGACGTCCACTGGAGACCTTAAATCTAATTACCTTAAATTTAAGGCAAGCGCGCAATAAAACACGAAGGGCCGAAAAACGAGATGCCTAGATTTTGGAATATACTAACTGTAGAAGTACAAATGTTAGGACACAAAGAACACAAGAAACAAGTCTTCTATTTGTCATAAAAGACAATTAACAAACAGCAGTAGTCACCCTGTTCTGATTCTTTCCTTTATAATTATAACATCTTCTCTTATTATATTTTGCGGCGCTGTCGTGACACTTTCAACACAGTAAGAATTTCTTGAACGTTTTTTTTCCAGTAACAGTCCAAACTCAAATAACGTAGGGGGGGGGGGCTAACACGGGTGACGACGCATCTGTATAATCTGCGGCAAACCGTTTCAGGGTGTTCTGTACCATAAAAATAGTACAGAGATTCTTTTGTTCTTTAGACCAAATTGATTATTAAAAAGAGTGAAGAATACGCATGTTAATTTCTCTAGAAGATGTACCTCTGACGAAGACATGAGATCTCCGACCTCTAGTTGTTCAGTGCTTTGCACACACCGCTGCATTCCCTATCATAGACTTATCTGCAGTACCGCTCCCGACCGCCGCGCCCGCGAAAATGGGCAAAACAGTCCAAAAGTTTCTGTTAATTGTCACGCAGTCAACGGCTACCACATCCAAATTTCAATCCTGTTTTGCCAAATAAGAAGATGTTGAGCTAAAGCGGCTGAATTTTCATCCACTTGCCAAATAGACCCAATATTCCTGTTAAATTGCTGTAAATTATGCTGGTTATTTGACGGTGCAATATACCCTTGCTCGTTGGAGGGAGCCACTAGCTTGATGGGCTGACTATGAAGATAAGGTTTTACCCTGGAGCTCCTGTCACACATTCGCGACTTCCCCCCAAATTTGTTGCCGAACACCAGCCGACCAGGTTCGGCTGACGTTCGGGAACACTAGGTCAGATTTAGGCCACGCCTACCTTTCTATACGAATCAAAACGAATTTGAGTTAAATTTGAGTCAAATTTGACCCCCGAACACTGCCGAGTGCTGACTTACTCCCGATTGTTTAGCCGGTGTTCTGCTGACTTACAGTCGAATTCCAGCCAACCATGGTCAAACCTCCCGACCATTGTTTTATAAGAAAGGCTAGAGAAGAGGTTGAGGTGTCCGGCCTGCAGCGGTTCCAAACACCGCCACATCCCAGAAAATCGTCACGGATGGGACCTCCATTCCAACTGACTTATTACCTTCGTCGAGAAGGATGCGTTAGGTACACCGTGCACCATGCATGGGGAGCGGTGCATGTATTGTTATGTTATCTGGTAGGTAGGTTGGGGTTTGGACAACAAAGGTCAAGGTCAATTATTGGTAATGTAGTTATTACTTATTGTTCTGTTTATGATCGCCATCATGGAATTTTGATATTTTGAAATTCACTGTTATTTGCGTCTAAGATACATGGGGAAATATTCAATGTATAAGTAATCACTTGTTTTAGTTGACAGGGCCACACTGATGACATGATTATATATCATGGCTTATTTCATTTGTCACTGAGAGGTTTGTTGGGGATCAGACTTTTCATTGGTCGGATCAAGAAGGTTTCAGTCCTTAGTCGGATTCAGCTTGCATCGTCGTGGTAATAAACGGAAATGAAGTCATCAATTATTAATGACGTTATTGATAGATGGTGTGAACAATACGGGTGCAGGTGAAAAGTTTGTCTATACCGCTGTCACAATGGTACACAGGACCGGCGGTCACGAAAGAGACAGTGACAAGAAAATATATAGGAAATAGCTGAGGTCTACCAGAATTGTTGGTTAGCTGGAGAGGGGGCTATTAGGTCTGTAATAAATACGAAAAAGGTTTACATGTTGACAAGGAAAAACTTGGAAAACATGCATGGTGCCATGATTTGAAACAGGATCAACAACCACTTGACTGAAGTGGAGTTACATTGTGTATATATGAATTGATTCCTTTTCACTTTTGCCTACCAAATATTGATCCATAACTACTCCAGGGAAAGTAATATCATATTCTTGTGCTCTTATGCGCTACGCAATGCTGAATAATAACTCTCTTCGCTTTTCATGCCACAGTCATTGGATATATCTTCTGACACTTATTTCAAGCTTAATTCGATTTGGACTTAACAGCGTGCGTGCTAACAAAGCACCACTCCGTCACCCGATTAGAAAAATGAACGCTTCCACCGTATGTACCCAATCAGTTTAACAGCTAAAAGTTTAACTCAAGCGAATTAGATTAAGTCAAGTAATTAAAATATAGAAAAGAAGCGTCCGTTGCCATCGACTGCTGGAGATGATTGTATTGTATGACGCTGTCCCAGAGGACTAGGTTTCCATGAAGCTTCGCCAGACAGTTACAGGGGACCAGGCCGAAAGCAGGACCAACCTTCCCCCGGACCTAAACATTCAGCACAGCCCTTGCAACAGGCAGAAGAAGAAAGCGTGATGCCTCTAGGACGGTAAATCAGTTCGACTTAAATCACCTATTGTTCAGTGCGTTGTATAGGAAGTATTAAATATTCAAGACTACCCCGTCTCCACGTTACCAGCGGGTCAATAGCAACACACGCACGTCTGTATGTATGTTCCGTCGTTAGCTGTGGTCAGTTGTCATTAGAAGGCCAAACTGCACTGACCAGTCGCTCTAAAGATAAACAAAATACCACCAGACTGTTGAACCTACATTGTATTGTTCTTCCCCCAGCGTTGACAACCCGTTGGTAGTTTGGAGGAGTTCGGTTTTTAACGTCGTACCGCGAGGCAGAGCATTGACCATGGCGGGGGCGAACGGACCATTATTTGATGCCGAGCAGGTCAGTTACTAAATTTCGTTTTTAAATTATACAAAATGCTGCATCTTTTTGTCATTTTTACCACAGCATTCCGAATTCCGAATATACTATCTGTATTTATACATTTAAATCTATATCTGTTTCTGTGTAGCTCATATAACCGCCCTTCGGCGTAACATACCAGCTTCTAATATTACATGTAACAGTAATAGTCTTATCTCTATGATTTTATGTCATAGGTTATGCAGTTTTGCATTCTCCTATCATTCAGTAACCCATAAGAACATTTCTTAGGCAGTACTAGTGTCACGTTTTGAAGTTATAAAAAGGTGGCGACAGAAAAAAAGAAGACTGAAAAGACACAAAACCACGCCAGCTATAAGGGATAATGTTGAACAAAACATTGCAGTATAACCCGTTTTTGTTGTTGTGAATCTTTGTTCTGTACATTTTGTATCGTGGTTACATAGTGTTAAAAATGACCAGTTTAACATACACGATGCTGGGGTGTAGAAAGAGAGAAGGAAGAGGATTCTATGAGAGTAGACTGGGCTTGTCTTCCGTCATCGTCGGGTCTTTGATCGAGTTCATGTGCGAGTCATTTGTTTTCATACCGGACTGGAAACAATCCTGCCCCGCTGTCTTATTGTTCAATTGTCGAAAACAGAGTTCACCACGCTTTGCCAGAAGTGGGGGGAACTTTTGGCCCGTCTGTAATACAAGAGTCTCCCAGCACATAGCTATCGGGTATGTTGCCACCAGAGGACCGCTTTGTATTCTTGTGTATAGGACGCCATGGTAACACAGACAAAGGCTTTTGATGACTGGCCATTTCGATGAAATAGCCTTTCAGAACTATGTCGTACCTTCGGTTTGATAAACGTATCAAGGAGAAGTATGAGATCCAGGGTCACATAGGCGTCCTACACAGTGAAATGTACGAAATAGGGTCGTTTTGTTTCCTTTTCAAACGCAGCCAAAAAGTATATTTGAGACACGTGTTGAACGTTTTACATTAATGTGGTCCGCTGTGGGATACAGAAACTCTGCATTAAGTGTTTCAGATCCAAAATCTTTCAACAAGAATTAAGAAAAAAGGTTTCTTGTTGAACATTTCTTACATACATAAAGACAAATTACTTGTATGATATAAGTGACAATGACAAGGTAGTAAAGTATTTTGTACCCTCATATGGGTCTTATATTTGTTTGTGCATCACAACCATGGCAACGATCTTAAGAGTTGTTGCAACTATGGAAAACATGAAAAATAATATCTAGTTGGTTTTGTGTGCTTTGTCGTCTTTTCAATTCATTTTTCTAACATCGCGATCGTAGATCATACATGTACATGGTGTATCCAAGTTTGGTCGCTCAACGGTCTAAATTCGGTGGAAATAATGGAGAATGGCGTTAACACATAATGTGAATAAATAACACATCATGTCGGTGAAAGTCATTGTTTAATTTGTACATTTGTTGTGTTGTGGCACAAGGAGCGGGTGTGAATCCAATCTTCCTGTCAAGAAATCACATCGTTGACAGGCTCCTTTATATGAGTTAACAAAGACTCGAAAAATACATGTAATAGCAAAAATTAAAATGGTTCAGACGGGGCAACGCGACACCACATAGCGACCTATTGTGTAGTAGTTTTCCCTGTTCCAGGGGAATTGTTAGGGGCATATTAGAAGCTTTATTACTTCATTTCAAAACATGCCAAGAGCGTCTGCCTCCTGTCAACTCCATCTGTGTGGCCTGCTGTGGTCTTGGCTGATGATGTATATGTATGAAAAGGACACAATGTCCAACCAAAACACACAAGGCTGTCAGAAGCAGGCGTACAGCACAATCAGAAAACAGAACATGATTGTAAACAAAAGAACATGCCTAGCCACGAAGGCTAGTGAAATAGTTGCAGACCTATGTGCCAAGGTTCGGCCGAACTTGCCAGCATGGGTTTCCAGCTAAGGCCCGTGGCTGGAGAGCGAGTTGAGAAAAAACACAAGATTACAAGTCAACCTTTTTGAATATTGACTTTTCATTGACAGAAAGCACGACTTAAGCTTGAATTCAGTAAAAGGGGCCACTCAGCATACACAGCTAGAAATAAATGTGAATTTGTTGGTGTTGAAAAATACGCGGCCATCTTTACAAAGTTGCAATTTTCTGTTGTGATACAAACAGAGACTTGTATCCCCATGATTACAACGTTAACCTGGTCACTAGTCTCTCCCAGGGCGTTGAGCTAGGCTTCCTTGTTACTAAGGTTCTATTACCACACAGGCTAAGCCCACCATAGGGATTTTTTCCAACCCAAATCAAATTTACAGCTCTAGTTACCAAGGGTCTTTCATCCTCCATGCTGCGCTGTAACAAAACTTTGTAAGGGGCGAGATGGCCTGTGTAGGTCATGGCAACAGTCTGGATTCCGGGCCAGTGTGTTGTGTCCTTGTAGATACACAGTTTCCTGACACAGCCGGTCTAGGGGAAACTAATCAAGAAACTGCTAATCATGTCACCAGTAATGAGGAGAAGACGACACCTGGGCAGCTTTGATGCCAATTGATCTAATTTCCTTCGCATCAGAAGGGGTTAATTAGCATAATCAGAGGACACTGACAGACCCTGACCCTAATTTTCAAGTGAATGTGGGATAAAGCTCATCGTTTTACTCGTGTTTTGGACAGTTTTTTTATCCGTGTGTCTACTGGCTCTAGATCCCCACCTTCCCTTATCCAAGTCCTTGCCCTATCTGGTATGATACTATCATACGTACAAAATGTCTCTACATTTGCTTTGAGATTAGGTAGTATACATGAAAAACGGGGAAGCTTAAGTCAAAAGACTTTATGATTTAGCGTCTTAACATCTGCTTGGAGATAATAAGTCTCATAATATGTTTGTTGTTACATAGCAGTAGATGGCATACTTTGTACCTTGCTCTACACTAACGTTTACAAAATTCTAAAAAGTCATTCAACTTTCTGAATTGTAGTGAATCGATCAAAACGAAAAACGTCTCTGAATGCCATTCTTTTATCTAAGTCGCTAAAGATAGGATAAAAAGAACAGCTTTACAGTTCAGTCGTTTTCAATTTTCGGGAATAACGTTTACATTAGATGTAGAAATATGAACGCTGTTTGGCGACATCTAATTTGATAAATTGTGAAGAAAAAAACCGTAGTTTTCTCACGCTGGTACGTGCAAGTATTCGTCTCACTAGAGATTGTCTAAATCAATTTCATAATTGTTTTTCTCACAAGGATTACAATGACGCAAGTATTGCGGTAGAAAACCTAGACGTGCTACATCTATATATATACATAGTTTGATTTCTTCTAAAAATGAGACTGATTTCACAACGATATATTCTGTTGGGAGTAATGAAGTAAGGCGAAGGTCTCCGTCTGCACGAAGTGTTCTATATGCAAAACAAACACGATATCCCCTGTCAGATAGAATTATATAGACTGGCAGACAACATTGTGTGTATGCAACAAAAGGCCATAATAGAGTCAATAACAAATCGTTCGACTGTAACGTCATATAAAGATTAGTTAAGATTGCAATTTTATAAGATGTGACGTGTGGAAAGGTCGTCTATTGTGCGTACTGTCAGGCCTGAGTCTGGACCTGTCACCGGGCCGTCAGGAATGATATTTGCGAACATTAATAACCCTAGTACATGTATACTAGTATACGGCGGCTTGAGAGACATGACAAAGACCTTTACACATATCCCATTGCATGCTGGGAGACGCAGGGCACTATGGGCAGCACAGGGGGTATCGTGTATGCTGTGCATGCGTATTGGTGTGCGGTCCAGTCTATGTTGTCATGGTATTGGTGTTGTTTGCTCCCTGAGCTTACCCACAGTGCACCACATCTCCCCATATGCAATGGGATCCGTGGATATGTCATGGACAGACCGAGAACTTGGATAATCATTGAAAATTACAAATATGACTGGTCTCTGTTAACTAAAAGATTATGAGCCCCTCCATCGTATGGCCTTTGTTTCTCAACTCCGAAATGACGATTTGTTCTACTTTTAATATGTTGTGTAGTTCGACCATACACCAGCGATGGAAGGCATGGGGATCCAGGCACCATATCACACAGAGTACACTGGGAAAGACGGGGATTGTGGTGATGACGGTAAGTCAGCTCAACTGGAGAAACCTGGGTGTTTTATCGTTCAATTGCGATTACGGTACTCAATGTCAGATTAAGGTGATGTTACTGAGTACCCTTACTTAAAATTTTGATCAAATAAAGCACTCTTCTCAAAACAGAAGGGATCTTGTCATGTATATACATGGTCACATAACATTACAATGTTAGTTACTGTTAAAGAATTTTAAAATACATTTCTTTTTACTTAATGATATCTAGGTTATGGGGGAGCCACAATTCCTCCCTGGGAGCCAGACAACACGAGCCACACCACCAGTTACACGGCCAGCACCAGTCAGCCACTGAACAACGGATCTGCGTTCATGCAGCGACCTCTAGCGACGCACGAAACACCTACGCTAGGGTCTAGAGGTAACATGGGTAAGAAAGGCCATCGCCCGACCTCGACCGGACTCTACATGAGAGTCAACGAACAAACGGTGCCCTTTCAACGCCTACGGCAGGCTCCGCACCCAAAACTCAACGAACTTCAGAACTCTAGTCGAATGAAACGACGCTTGACTGCAGGTAAATTGACTTTTCATTTGGTAATCAAAAAGTCACGTTTCTATATTATTATTATCATACACATAGGGAAGGTACAATATCGTGGGACGACAAGACAACAGCAAACTAATTTCTTTTCTTTCAAACGTCAAGGTCAGCATAAATTAAGATGCTTCCCACATATTTCGTCTGTAGGTCGGTGCCCATCTTTGCTGTTATGGTTCTATATAAGTCATTGGGACGTCACCACAGCAGAGGGCTACTCTTTCTCTAGCCTGGTATCCAGTCTATCGTGGTTGGGGAGGTTCTCTTCGCGGCTGCATGAGCTCTTCCCCGCCCGAGGTTCCCCGGTAGATTTTGCACGACGTGAGTTATAGGCGTAACACTCCTACCGGGCGGTCTGTTGAGCTGGACGAGAGAAAAATATCAGAGCCCCGAGCCTGTCCCAACCACAATAGACTGGATACCAGGCTACTCTCAGAGTTCTCGTAAAAGTGCTGATCAGAAATGCTAAAATATTTGATGTGACAGGACAGGGGTTCGAACCAGCGACCATCCGAATGTAAACTTTATCATGATACACTGAGAAAATGTTTGATTCTATCATTCAATTCTGTTCTGCAGGAAAGGGAATAGGGTGTGTGGACAAGGCGCCAATCTCGTCCGAATATGGCTCGATGTACACCAAGACGTACGGAGCAGCACCAAGGTCGTCACCGGGTTCTTACAAGAACAAGGTTTACTGGTATGAAGACAAGCTACAGAAGGTCACGTCCAAACCACTCCGGGTATCATCCAAGGCTCCTGTGTAACAGCTGAACACCAAGCAGTCGATGAAACAAATTATCAAAAGAGGCGATATTTCTTTCGAAATTATTTTTCAGTTGATGACAGTGTTAACTTGAGCCCAAACTGTACCAATCATACAAATTAAGGCAGTTCAATATGAATATATTATCGTAAAACGTTGAAAAAGAGAAAGGCGGGACTTTTCACACACTTGTTGGTGTGAATCAAAACAGCATTTTTTGTGTGTTTGACAAATCATGTGATTTTAATCACTATGCAAGAAGTGCCGTTTGGATATATTACACAAGCAAAAAAATATTCTTCCTAATTGTATCACAGTGTGTGGTTTGTGTAACATTACCTTAAACTAGAAAGGCCGACATTTGCTTGAGAGCAAATGCAGCAGATGGCTTCACCACATCCCCCATACCGAAAATGGATCTATCCTACGATGGCTGCCAATAGTCTACACCCCCATGCAGCAATGGAACCTTCCAATGCCGGAAATAGCCCAAAAGCCCTATTCTACATAACTTTAAAGTGGTGTATGTCAAAATGGTATATGTGGTGTATGTCAAATTCTTTGGACATGTGTCCAAGGTATCCCCATACCAAATTTCAGGTAATTCGGATTTAATATTAGGGCACAGGAGCCAAAAATGTACATTTTTGGTCCGAAAATAGCCAAAAAGCCTTATTTTTTCCAATTTTAAAGTGGTATATGTCAAAAGCGTGAATGACATTCTTTGGACATGTGCCCAAGGTATCCCCATACCGAATTTCAGGTCATTCAGATTTAATATTAGGGCACAGGAGCCAAAAATGTACATTTTTGGTCCGAAAATAGCCAAAAAGCCCTATTTTACACAATTTTAAAATGGTATATGTCAAAAGCGTGAATGGCATTCTTTGGACATGTGTCCAAGGTATCCCCATACCGAATTTCAGGTCATTCAGATTTAATATTAGGGCACAGGAGCCAAAAATGTACATTTTTGGTCCGAAAATAGCCAAAAAGCC
>NW_017803602.1:2764211-2774428 GCF_001625305.1 Branchiostoma belcheri | reverse complement strand
CTTGAGAGACATGACAAAGACCTTTACACAGATCCCATTGCATGCTGGTAGACGCAGGGCACTATGGGCAGCACAGGGGGTATCGTGTATGCTGTGCATGCGTATTGGTGTGCGGTCAGTCTATGTTGTCATGGTATTGGTGTTGTTTGCTCCCTGAGCTTACCCACAGTGCACCACATCTACCAGTATGCAATGGGATCCGTGAAACGGTATATGTCATGGACAGACCGAGAACTTGGATAATCATTGAAAATTACAAATATGACTGGTCTCTGTTAACTAAAAGATTATGAGCCCCTCCATCGTATGGCCTTTGCTTCTCAACTCCGAAATGACGATTTGTTCTACTTTTAATATGTTGTGTAGTTCGACCATACACCAGCGATGGAAGGCATGGGGGTCCAGGCACCATATCACACAGAGTACACTGGGAACGACGGGGATTGTGGTGATGACGGTAAGTCAGCTCAACTGGAGAAACCTGGGTGTTTTATCGTTCAATTGCGATTACGGTACTCAATGTCAGATTAAGGTGATGTTACTGAGTACCCTTACTTAATATTTTGATCAAATAAAGCACTCTTCTCAAAACAGAAGGGATCTTGTCATGTATATACATGGTCACATAACATTACAATGTTAGTTACTGTTAAAGAATTTTAAAATACATTTCTTTTTACTTAATGATATCTAGGTTATGGGGGAGCCACAATTCCTCCCTGGGAGCCAGACAACACGAGCCACACCACCAGTTACACGGCCAGCACCAGTCAGCCACTGAACAACGGATCTGCGTTCATGCAGCGACCTCTAGCGACGCACGAAACACCTACGCTAGGGTCTAGAGGTAACATGGGTAAGAAAGGCCATCGCCCGACCTCGACCGGACTCTACATGAGAGTCAACGAACAAACGGTGCCCTTTCAACGCCTACGGCAGGCTCCGCACCCAAAACTCAACGAACTTCAGAACTCTAGTCGAATGAAACGACGCTTGACTGCAGGTAAATTGACTTTTCATTTGGTAATCAAAAAGTCACGTTTCTATATTATTATTATCATACACATAGGGAAGGTACAATATCGTGGGAGGACAAGACAACAGCAAACTAATTTCTTTTCTTTCAAACGTCAAGGTCAGCATAAATTAAGATGCTTCCCACATATTTCGTCTGTAGGTCGGTGCCCATCTTTGCTGTTATGGTTCTATATAAGTCATTGGGACGTCACCACAGCAGAGGGCTACTCTTTCTCTAGCCTGGTATCCAGTCTATCGTGGTTGGGGAGGTTCTCTTCGCGGCTGCATGAGCTCTTCCCCGCCCGAGGTTCCCCGGTAGATTTTGCACGACGGGAGTTATAGGCGTAACACTCCTACTGTAGGTCTGTTGAGCTGGACGAGAGAAAAATATCAGAGCCCCGAGCCTGTCCCAACCACAATAGACTGGATACCAGGCTACTCTCAGAGTTCTCGTAAAAGTGCTGATCAGAAGTGCTAAAATATTTGATGTGACAGGACAGGGGCTCGAACCAGCGACCATCCGAATGTAAACTTTATCATGATACACTGAGAAAATGTTTGATTCTATCATTCAATTCTGTTCTGCAGGAAAGGGAATAGGGTGTGTGGACAAGGCGCCAATCTCGTCCGAATATGGCTCGATGTACACCAAGACGTACGGAGCAGCACCAAGGTCGTCACCGGGTTCTTACAAGAACAAGGTTTACTGGTATGAAGACAAGCTACAGAAGGTCACGTCCAAACCACTCCGGGTATCATCCAAGGCTCCTGTGTAACAGCTGAACACCAAGCAGTCGATGAAACAAATTATCAAAAGAGGCGATATTTCTTTCGAAATTATTTTTCAGTTGACGACAGTGTTTACTTGAGCCCAAACTGTACCAATCATACAAATTGAAGCAGTCCAATATGAATATGTTATCGTAAAACGTTGAAAAAGAGAAAGGCGGGACTTTTCACACACTTGTTGGTGTGAATCGTAAACAGCATTTTTTGTGTGTTTGACAAATCTGATTTTAATCACTATACAAGAAGTGCCGTTTGGATATATTACACAAGCAAAAAAATATTCTTCCTAATTGTATCACAGTGTGTGGCATGTGTAACATTACCTTAAAAAATAACAGTGCCACGTTTTAGAGGGGCCAATGGTAAAAGGTGAAGTGAAGGATAAGGTACAAACTTACAGTGCTGTAAATTGTGGTGAATAAGAACGGATGTGCTACACTGTTGTGTACAATATTGTCTATTTTTATCGTTTTGAAAACAATAATGTAGATAACATTTACAAAAACAACAATTTAAAGACGCGGCATATGTTCGTTATAAGTTGCACATAATGTGTGAAAGACTTAAGCTTTTCGTGCTTCCGTGCTCGATAGCTATGTGACGCCATTTTGCAACTGGTGGGTTGAGTGAATGAGTTGCACTTGTACATACACATGATACAACAAACTACTGTATTCATTATTTCGGTTCACACCAAACGTATCAATATATAAAAAAAAATGTCTGATATTAAATGGTAGTACGTGAGGCATGGTTTGCAGTTTTCATTGTTTTCGACTAACAGTTATTGTCAACATTAATCAGCTAAAACTGTGAGCATGAGCAATCCGGGCCACTGGAGAAACTGGATTGTTCCACGAATGCCATTGAGAAGGAGTACGAGTTAGATAGGCTTTGTGGGTAAATGTAGGAACCACGCAGTCAGCATATCGGGCTGGAAGCAAGAGTTTCACGACCTTTACCAAATGATATAGTAGCCATTACAACTCAGTTACGTATTATTACAAATGATTTTCATTGATTATGAAAATCGGGTCTTTATTTGTATGAATTCAGTTGATGACCTTCTCTCATCCAAATAAGACAAGTTGTCTAAATATATAAAAGGTTTATCTTTGCAAAAGAGGCTGCTGTAGCATCGTCATTAAGTATGCACATGAGACCCTGATGATTTATGTCGTTATGATGTTAACCTTTACTTTGATTATTATGATGTTAATTGGTATACTTTGATTATTATGATGTTAACCTTTACTTTCAAAATCCGCAAGTATGAAAATTCCACCCAGAGCTTCTCGAACTATCCCACAAACAAACGGTACCGATAAGTATAACCTTCTTGGTGAAAGTAAACAAACCCAAAAAGTACTTTCGAGTTTAAAGACCAGACCAGACAATCTCTGTGTTGCACCAACAAGTCAAGTCACGTGGCGTCGGCGAACGTGCCATAAGGTCAATCTGCAGCTGCGCGCGTGGGCCGCACACATCAGCCGTGCGTCACTGACGACTGCCACGCACAAGACTGTCTTTCTTCCGCAACTCCTCACATATCTTGTCTGCTAAGTTTGAATGTTGATCTTCCCCCACATCTTCAGAAAAAAACGGTGCTCAACATACAAGAGTTTCTTCAGTTGACAGGTAAACAATCAGAAACCTTATTTCGTAGTTTTAATCGCATTGGTCCGTCTATTTGACTCCAAAGTCAGCCAGTTAGTATTACTAACCAAGTACATATTTTCAATTTACCTCTAAACAGATCAGACTCTGTGGCAGGCGTGTGAATTTTGTACGTCTGTCTAATAATCCACTTTGAACAGAAAGTCGTACAATATGAAGTAAAATAGAAGTAAAATAGAATACTAGTACATAGCCGGGTGCTATATCCGCGCTTGAAGGTAGGTAAGACTGGCGCTCTGGTGTCTTGGTTTGGTACCTGATATTTAGTAGTGCCCGAGGTACACGTGCAATGAGATAGCAAAGCGTCCATGAACACTGAAAGCTAGTCCAGTCAAAAAACTTCTTTATTGTCAAATCCCTATGAATGGTTAATATTATTTCATGCACCAGCATCTTTAAGAAATATCGTATTTGTGTTGTTTTTCATCTTGCTATGGTATATTCCAGTTTATGAGAATATGAAGCATAAAAGATAAACGCAAGTAAATTGAGCGACCGGCCACTTCTGGAGATGAACTGTTAACCCAGAAGAACACTGAATGGACACGATTTCTGAACCAAACATGTAAGTCGCCAAAACATGTCAACGGTAGCACAGAAACTGGCTCCAAATAAGAGTTACCATCGAAATTCATATATGGTCTCACAAGATGAGGTGTTGATAAAGCAGCCTAAATTACGAGCTCGAGTGAGAGCGATAACGAGATCTATAACGTCGGATTGATTAAAACAACCAACGTCTAGCGACCCCAACTCCACAATTCCATGTAAAGAGGACAGAAGCGATGAATATGTTGACACTCCGTCACAAACAAATGTTGCGGTGTCCATTATTCTAGATGTAACCCAAATATAAGACAGGGGAACTTAATTAGCCTGTCAATCTGGGCTTAAGACGACACATCAGACCTCATATCCCGTCATTACGTCGGGTGTTTTTCATTCCATTCTTTTACGTAACCTCCATTTTATTCCGTTTTTCCACTGCCACATTTCGTCCTAAAATGTCTCCGTCGTCATTTTCTACGCAACACACCATGTTTTGTTTATTAAAGACGTGAACCATTCATTTCACAGAACGGCTGATGAGTCTGTGCACAACTGCTGAATGATTCAAGTCTGACGATATATAGGTCTCGGCCATCTGTATTCAAATTTTGCTTTTTAAGCTGTGCGATCTGCCCCCTTTCTTGGCTTCCCAACCGGTTGGATTAGATATCACAGACTCATCGACTGCGGCCCAGAAAAAAACAACAAAACAACGACGTTATTTTATTACGCTAAACAGTGACGTGGTCTGAATTGACGCGGGCCCTCCCCATTGAATATTATCGAACTTTCCTCTGCATCTTCGTAAATATTGATTCAAGTTCATGCTCGGCAGAACGGAGGGCTGAGATATTAGTCTGCGGTAGACCAACCTGTTGTGAGATCACATTTCCGCAGTCGTCACAGCTGGGTGTGGTGCAGTTTTTTCCTCCACCATGAGTGCGGCTCAGTTCTCCATGCCCCCGATGCACGAACATTCGATATACCATGGTCGAGTGTATGAGGTAAGAAAGCTACAACCGCAACAACATTTCTTCCTAGCTGTCATGGTATTGTTTTTGTTTTGTGTGTGTGAAGGATGTAGTAGTCCAGCAAACATGTATTACACCCGAAATTTACAAAGCTTGACTTGACCAGGTTTCTCGTTTAGTGACATATATAGAGTAGCGGTCTACACGTAACTTCTGGATCGAGATACTCGTATTATTGCTTTGTCGTAATGCGGCATTACGCAGGGCACCCGACAGTACTAGTCGAGTGGTATGAATTGTTAAAAAATATTACATCACACTTGTTTGCTCCAAGCCACATATCGTCGGTTTGTTTGAACCAGTTTGAGCCACAGTATCATTTTTTAAAAGTAGAACACTCATGACATTGACATATGGTGTCCTGGAGTAATAACGATTGCAGCATTACTCCACTACCATTGAACTCTTTAGACAGAAAGTGCCTCGATACGGCTAACGGGGTGCTGAGGTGTTCTCATTTCTGTGTGGGAGTCGTAAGCCGGTAGACAGTCGGTCTAGAATGTGTACCAGAGAACTGTCCGCCTAACACTGAGACATTGCCGCGCCGAGTGATCTAGACACAATTTTCTTGGTGACTACGTGCCGTATCACAGCACCCAAAACGGGGAATGTTGTTGGGTGGTGCCTCGCCTGTGCATATTCTAGACAAAAATCGCACAATGCTACAAAGTACAAGGTTTCACGCGGCCAGTCCTCCGGTACACATATTTAATTTAAGCTTTCTACCAAGTGGCGCTGTCCAAATTCCACCCAATATTGAGCTCTCGGCACCGTGCCGTGATTTCCGACAGAAAGGAGCTTAATTAGGCTGTACCTAGTAACCGGCATTTTCATTTACGATTTCTTTTTTAAGTCTAAGAAATAGCAAGGGTAAAATTAAGAAAACAACTCTACTTCTATTTTCCTTCGCCAATAACATTGACGTGAGTCTGTAAGGTTTGCAATCCGATGTCTCTTTGTTCAGACGGCCGTGCCGGCTTCCACGCCCGCCGAACATGAGTACAGCACCGCGTCCGATAACAAGTACATGGATGCCGTCCCCGTCATAGAGATGCCCTACGATGATCACATGGTCGTGCCTTTCAAGTTCAAGGATACCATTCAGCACACCGAGAACTCCACAGACCCAAGGTAAACGATTTTGGAGATTTCACCGCGTACAAAAATAATTCTTAAGTGCATGGGCGATGAATGTATTTTGTTTTCTTGAAAGGTAGCGTGGGAAAAACACTTTTGCAAAAGGATGTTAGTCACCCAATTTTTTTCTTTGTTACTGTGATAATCAGAAAAATAAGCTTAACTTTGAATCAAAGCTCATCACCATCATCACCAAACAGACATGTGTCTCTCCTTGGTGCTGAACTTCCTTCCGGCGGCGCCAGGGTACAATACTAAAATGGCGGAGGATTGATCAGTAGATGTTTTCTGATTGGGTGCGTGTACACGGGTGTGTATGAGTGTGTGTGCGCGCGCGCATGCGCGCGTTCGTGCGTGCCTGTGTGAAAGTGTGCTTCAATATCATATTATAGAATACGGCATTTTTGTCTGCAAAACATATTGAACACCGCAAAATTGAGACACGGGACTGAAGTCCCACAAAGTAAGCATCCAGCCTAGCTCCCCTAATGTGTCCGTTAGGAGTCGGAGTGGGATGTCCGCGGCTGTTGTTTATTCATTGTTTTGCACTGCATTCCGGAAAGGAAACCCAACTAGCGGGGGGTAAGGTTCCGAGGACATTGAACTCAAGTCCCAGTCTGAAAAACATTCTCGTGTAAAATGTTGCTAGAGTCCATGCAACATCCTTGACATGGCATTTAATGCCACCACGCCGGGGGGATTGAACTGCTCCTTCTCGACAAATTTAATCTGGCGTTGTGTTCAAAGCGGCAGGACGTCACATAAACACGTCAACAAGCAGCCAAGTTAATTCCTGCACGTTCGACCCAGTTGAATGCAGACAGAGCGCTGATTGCTTCACGATTGCTTCGCTGAAAACAATCTGCATACAACAGCGCTGTAAACGTGAGAAAAACAATTACGTAAGTTTGATTTGTTTGGAGAAGAAGGGGAAGAAGAAACAGAGCAAAAGCAATGTTTTCTTTCTGAGAAGGTAAACATAAAGATAGAAAATAAACGGGCATCCAGTGATGTACAAAAATACCACCAAAGCAGCCACAAAGTCTACATTCTAAACTAGTTGATGTTTATTTACTTTCTTCTAAAAGTTACAAGACACCAACATTTGAGGTTAATATGCCAAGGACCCACATATGTATAAACGGATCCCACTGCATGCTGGGAGATGTGGGGCACTATGGGTAGCCCAGGATCAAACAATGACAACAGGTATGAATGATACATGCATGTTGTCTATGTTGTCATGGTAATACTAATAGTTGTATTTGCCCTCTCTGCTATCCATATAGTGCCCTGCATCTCCCAGCAGGCAATGGCATTCATGAAAATGTCTACTGTACCTATACAGCCAACCTCCCCCATAAACATTAGCTGCTGATGTTTTTGGTTATAGTACATGTCAGGCTCTTTCCTAACAGTCCCCGTGAAGGGATCTGCAAAATCTGCCATGAGGGAGAGACAGCAGGCCAGCTGATCTCTCCGTGCCCAGTGTACCGGCTCTCTGGGCCTGGTGCACCGCTCCTGCATCGAGCTGTGGATGTCATCCTCCGGCTCCACCACCTGCGAGATCTGCAACCAGCAGTTTCCCATCACAACCAAGTCTCGATCCTTCCTCAAGGTCAGTTAAAACCTATTAAAATCCTCCTGTACACCTTTCTGTATATAGGGCAGCTTCTAATATCTCCATTTTCTTAGAAAAGGGAACTAAGGCATCCTTGTTGTACTTTCTACCAGTGGCTGAAGAACAAGGACAATGCCATGGAGAAGCGTACCTTCATGGGGGACATGGTGTGCTTTCTGTTCATCACCCCCCTGGCCAGTGTCAGCGGCTGGCTGTGCCTGCAGGGCGCCATCAACAACATCAACCACAACAGCCCTACCGAGGCTGGGGGCCTCATCGCTCTCATGGTGGCTCTCTTCATCATCTACTTCTTCTGGTCCATCGTAAGTACAGATTAGATTCTGTATCGCTACAAATAAGTGGTGACTAGGGCCAAGTGGTTAGGCAGAGATCGAGAGATCACAGGTTCCATTCCTGGCTTTCCTGGCTAGATGCTGTGTCCTTGGGAAAGGTACACAACTTCACTCCATTCAAGTGTAGATGGGAGCCTGGTACTTAGTCACAAATTCCTTGTAAGATTTGCCGCCACATGTTTTTTAGTTGAAAAAGATGCACAAAATGCTCATAATTTAGCAGCAACAGCTAAAAGAGTCTTTGTCTTTTTAGTTGCTCTATATTTTCTATCATTAGGCCACACCAATTTAATTTGTTGGTTCTCGGATTTTTTCAGAAAAAATTTAAAGCGACAGGGCGAAAAAAAATAAAAATAAAAACAGGCCTAGGCATCCTATTATAGCCCCAAATGCTTCATATATTGGAGCCATGAAGTCAACACAAAAAGCTGGGATAAAATTTAAACAATGAATTTTGAACTTTTAACCAAACCACTGCATTAAAAGATTGAAAAACTGTAACAACTAGGAAGAAAAGGACTTTCCTCAACTGTTGGGGGGCAAAATATGAGCATTTTTCAGTTAATTCAGGACCAGAATCAATTTTTTTTTTTTTTGCAAATCAGAAAAAAACGAAGAGGCGAATCCGAGAACCAACAAATTAAATTGGTGTGGCCTTAATGCATTAAGAATTAAAAATTCATTGTTTGAAACATAAACCAACCTGGTATGTGGACTTTGTGCCTCCTGCATAGGTATTTGGTTCTGTTAACTATTTTATACTGTTTAGAGTAGTATTTTTGTTTTCATTTTGTTTGACCAACCTATTACACTGTATACTAGTATTTTGCTGATAATGGAATTATGGCTTAAGCAGGGTGAAAAACATTGTTGATAATTTGGCTTGCCAGTGTTTCTCAGAGTTCTCCATTTTCCCCATAACATGATATGGTCCATCACATTCCCTGTCCTTTCCCAGGTGTCCATCCGCTACCATGTGACCATGTGGCTGAAGTGGCGCAAGAAGAGCCCGGAGATCCAGCTGATCGACCTCGCTGTCCGCTGCACCAAGACCCCGACCCACAGCCCTGCACAGGTCCACGTCAACAAGAAGAATCCTGAAACTGGCTTCTAAATATCACTCTTCCCTAATGATCATGCTGCAGTCAATTTTTTGATTGGCAGTCAGAAGCTTGATAAGACCACATCCACACCAACCATGGCTTCAACCACAAATTTCATAAGAAAATGTCAGCAAATGATCTCTAAGGGAAGTTTCCACAATCAAATCTACTTGCTGTTTATCATTCAGTCTAACTTCTCACTCAGCCTAAATTCATTCGATTTGCATCAGTGAACATGGCCTATCTATTACTGAATGCAGCCTTAGAAATGGTAGCAACTTAGCTCTTTATGAACAGAAACTGTTCTTCAAAAAAATTACATATCAAGTGGCTCTCAGATAAAAAAGCAAGTTTTGAACATCATTTTTCTGAAACCATTTCAACATTGCAGACATCTTTGTAGGGAGTATGTGCTCATAAATGAAAAAGGGACCCCTTGTTACAGTTTTGAAAGAAAATAGTACTGAAAATATCACAACCAGTGTTCGGGGATGGCATCCCATCAGGCTAATTGATTATAGGACTAATCATGGGAATGAAAAATGAAGAACAGGCAGTAATGCATTAACATATTTCTGTGCTCCAATAATTCGCTGGAATCAATATATGATACTGTTATACACAGTTGACTGTTATTATCAAAGACAGCCAATCTAAATTTGTTTCATTTTTCATGTACTACACCAGATTCTCACAGTGATTAAGCTATTAAAGCTCTCAGCCTGGTATCCAGGCGTGTACAGCTTCTCACAATAGTCACTCTGTTACCTGTGGGCTCTACATGGCTGGATAACAGGCTACACTTACAGTCTTCAAACTATCTTCATATTCGCTCAAGACAATCACAGCAACAAGAAATTGTGCATATTAGGTCATCTTGCTATGTTGCTGGACAACTGCGCACACGGTTAATTTCAAATTCTTTTACAAAGACAAAGGG
>NW_017803602.1:2733912-2764191 GCF_001625305.1 Branchiostoma belcheri | reverse complement strand
TTGAGCTGTGGATGTTCATCCTCCGGCTCCACCACCTGCGAGATCTGCAACCAGCAGTTTCCCATCACAACCAAGTCTCGATCCTTCCTCAAGGTCAGTTAAAACCTATTAAAATCCTCCTGTACACCTATCTGTATATAGGGCAGCTTCTAATATCTCCATTTTCTTAGAAAAGGGAACTAAGGCATCCTTGTTGTACTTTCTACCAGTGGCTGAAGAACAAGGACAATGCCATGGAGAAGCGTACCTTCATGGGGGACATGGTGTGCTTTCTGTTCATCACCCCCCTGGCCAGTGTCAGCGGCTGGCTGTGCCTGCAGGGCGCCATCAACAACATCAACCACAACAGCCCCACCGAGGCTGGGGGCCTCATCGCCCTCATGGTGGCTCTCTTCATCATCTACTTCTTCTGGTCCATCGTAAGTACAGATTAGATTCTGTATCGCTACAAATAAGTGGTGACTAGGGACAAGTGGTTAGGCAGACATGAGATCGAGAGATCACAGGTTCCATTCCTGGCTTTCCTGGCTAGATGCTGTGTCCTTGGGAAAGGTACACAACTTCACTCCATTCAGGTGTAGATGGAGCCTGGTACTGTATTATCCTAGCACAATAAATTGGCAGCCCACTGTTCCTGTGAGTAAAAAGGGGCCTTGACCTGAACCTACAAAGGGACATCATCCTCTACCAAGACAGAAAATGTATCACCTTGGCTATCTTTAGTCACAAATTCCTTGTAAGATTTGCCACCACATGTTTTTTAGTTGAAAAAGATGCACAAAATGCTCATAATTTAGCAGCAACAGCTAAAAGAGTCCTTGTCTTTTTAGTTGCTCTATATTTTCTATCATTAATGCATTAAGAATTAAAAATTCATTGTTTGAAACAAACCAACCTGGTATGTGGACTTTGTGCCTCCTGCATAGGTATTTGGTTCTGTTAACTATTTTATACTGTTTAGTATTTTTGTTTTCATTTTGTTTGACCAACCTATTACACTGTATACTAGTATTTTGCTGATAATGGAATTATGACTTAAGCGAGGGTGAAACACATTGATGATAATTTGGCTTGCCAGTGATTCTCAGAGTTCTCCATTTTCCCCATAACATGATATGGTCCATCACATTCCCTGTCCTTTCCCAGGTGTCCATCCGCTACCATGTGACCATGTGGCTGAAGTGGCGCAAGAAGAGCCCAGAGATCCAGCTGATCGACCTCGCTGTCCGCTGCACCAAGACCCCGACCCACAGCCCTGCACAGGTCCACGTCAACAAGAAGAATCCTGAAACTGGCTTCTAAATATCACTCTTCCCTAATGATCATGCTGCAGTCAATTTTTTGATTGGCAGTCAGAAGCTTGATAAGACCACATCCACACCAACCATGGCTTCAACCACAAATTTCAGAAGAAAATGTCAGCAAATGATCTCTAAGGGAAGTTTCCACCATCAAATCTACTTGCTGTTTATCATTCAGTCTAACTTCTCACTCAGCCTAAATTCATTCGATTTGCATCAGTGAACATGGCCTATCTATTACTGAATGCAGCCTTAGAAATGGTAGCAACTTAGCTCTTTATGAACAGAAACTGTTCTTCAAAAAAAATTACATATCAAGTGGCTCTCAAATAAAAAACAAGTTTTGAACATCATTTTTCTGAAACCATTTCAACATTGCAGACATCTTTGTAGGGAGTATGTGCTCATAAATGAAAAAGGGACCCCTTGTTACAGTTTTGAAAGAAAATAGTACTGAAAATATCACAACCAGTGTTCGGGGATGGCATCCCATCAGGCTAATTGATTATAGGACTGATCATGGGAATGAAAAAAGAACAGGCAGTAATGCATTAACATATTTCTGTGCTCCAATAATTCGCTGGAATCAATATATGATACTGTTATACACAGTTGACTGTTATTATCAAAGACAGCCAATCTAAATTTGTTTCATTTTTCATGTACTACACCAGATTCTCACAGTGATTAAGCTATTAAAGCGCTCTCAGCCTGGTATCCAGGCATGTACAGCTTCTCACAATAGTCACTCTGTTACCTGTGGGCTCTACATGGCTGGATAACAGGCTACACTTACAGTCTTCAAACTATCTTCATATTCGCTCAAGACAATCACAGCAACAAGAAATTGTGCATATTAGGTCATCTTGCTATGTTGCTGGACAACTGCGCACACGGTTAATTTCAAATTCTTTTACAAAGACAAAGGGTCTGCCAATAACCACGATTTATTACTGACAATCATTAGGGAACAGTAAATAGCATTGCTCACTTTTAAATGCTTTACATACACATAACAGAACTTGTGTCTCAGGCACAAGTTTTCCTCTGACTGACATTCTTTCTCTATTTCCCTTTATTTCTATCAATTTCTTTTTCTAGGGAAACAGGTAGATCTCTAAACTTGCATTTGATTTTGTTTACCAATGTTAATGTTAAGCATGAAAAACAGGTCTATAAAAAGTGACAGGCAATACAAATTTTGCAAGATGAATATTGCTGACTTAAGCAATAAGCAAGAAAAACATTGGTCAATTGCACAATTGGCATTGGTACATGTCTACTGTCACCTACTGGTATCTACAAAAACTTTACATATAACATGACAATAGAAAAATGTTGTAACATTTATTTGCTTCACTGTTATTTGCTTATCAAACTGAGAATTCAGTTCAACTTCATAGTGAGAGTGTTGAGCACTATAAAGCAAAACAACAACAAAATGAAGTCATGTAAGGACAAAAGAACACAATCAGACTAATTCCAGATTGCTCAACAACAATTTAGCTGCCAACTTTTTACATGACTGGAGGGTGAACACTTCTAATACAAAAAACAATGTTACCATATTGTTTTTTTTTGTGCATTTCAATACAAGAGTGATAGATGTTAAGGGCAGATGACCACAAAATAGCAAGATCTACAAAGCTACATGGAGTATCTACAAAATTATGCAGACGATCATTTTCACACGTTTAACTGGAAGAAAATCCCCTTTTGGTCCATGCAAGGAAGTTAATGACATAAAAAAAACAAGAGATTCAATTTGAAGGAAAAAAAACATTAATATTTAGAGACATTATTTTTTCTGAAAAGAAATGAGTTCCAAGACAGCTACTCCATGCAGTCATAGAAATCTGTTCACTGATGCTTACTAGTGAGTACTATTTTAACCTAAGAGAAAGGCCAATTCCTGGAACGTTCAATGTTTTCATTGTAATTTCATACTATCTTTTGTAGCCTTTGTTTCATAAGAAGTCTCTGGACTATAATCTGTGCATTTCAATGTTTAGAAATGCACCACTCAGCGCACAGAACTGCTAGCATCATCCATGTTTAAATGCAAACTATTTGTAATCAGTCCCATGTGTCAGTCAACCTGAAAGCTTTGGAAGGAGGCATACAAGAAAATGTCTTGCTAAAAATCTATATTTTCACAATTTCTACAATTTCAGGATACAAATTTTTTTCATATATTCCTTCCAATTTCTCACCCAAATCTCCATGGAAAGGGTCATTTACAGACCTATGGTCTTCCCGGTCCCATTTATGACAACTAAAATATTTTAGTCAAAAAAGACTACAAAGAAAGATTGATATTGATTAGTACGTATTCTAAATATTCTAATTGTTATTGATGCCATATTTGCTGCTATTAAATTGTGTGTAATAATATATAACAACAAAAGACTGTGTTGTACTGCATACATATATTTCACATTACAGCCTTACAAAATGTAGGGAATTTCTCCCATTTAACTGTAAGCATGCCCGTAGCCAGGATTTTGAAGGGGGGGGTTTCTTCCCACTGTCTGAGGGACCAGCAAGCACAGTTGGCACGAGGCGAGTGCCAGAGACGCAAGGTTCTTAGGGGGGTCCAAGGAATGCTCCGCCATAAAATTTGCGCAAAATTGAACCTTCTGAAATGGCATTTCCTGAGTTTTTGAGAGTATTTCAATGGAAAAATCAGAGGTAACTTTTTATGTATTCAAAGACAAAGTGAGCAGCTTTTCTAGGATTCCAGCCCCGCTGGTGAAACAAATCTTGGACCTTAAGATAAAAAGTGGACCTTAAGATAAAAAGTGGACCTTTAACCCCTGGCTACGAGCATAGTAAGTACTATAGAAGTACTACTAAGTACTTTTATAGTATGAATCACATTTTACCACAGACCACAGTAAACAACAACTAAGGAACTGATGTGCCATTTTAAATGTTGTTCTTGATTTAAGTAGCATGCTGTTGAGAAAATTTGAAAAAAAAAAGGCTGAACCTGTGATTGTTGACATAGTTTGCCATGTAATGGCCCAGTATTGTTATCTACTGTACTCACCAGGCTTTTGAATTGGCTACTAATTGTCAGAATTTGTTTATTTCTGAATAATGCATGTGCCAGAATTATTCTATAGAAGCAATAACTAAGTGACAACCAGCCCCTGAAACAGACCTTTTCACAGATCCCATTGTATTCCAGGAGATACAGAGCACTGTGGGTAGTGGGGGCAAACAAAATAACATTTTATTACCAAACATGAATCTGAAATTTGTTTCATGTTATCATGGCAATGACGTTGTTTGTTGTTATGGTATTGATGTTGTTTGTAGCCATGGTGATGATACTGTTTGTCCCAAGCTAGCCATAGTGTCTGCATCTTTTAGCATTCAATGGGCTCTGAGAAAATGGCCATGGACAAAACAAGTTGGACTGACTCAAACCTTGTGGCTGGTACTATTAATATTATCATGTCATATCATGAGAAACTCAAACTATTGGCACCAATAGTGGTAGCAACCTGTAGCCTGTCTTAAAGCCTGGTGTTGCATTTACGAGTTCCACAATGTTTACTAATATACATTTTGTAGGTTTAACTGTGTGCAAATGGATCATATGATGAAGGTTTAATATAGGGTGTGTGTACATATCAGGAGAGTGACTTTAATAACAATTTTCCTGGCTAATAGAAACTGCTTGTGAAAAAAAATGTGTTTTGCTCACTTTTTGTGCTACTGTTTGACTTTCTTCTTTAAGTGAGGAGTAATGCTTTTTATGGCAGCTACATCTACTTAAGTACAATGAGGGCTCACCAAGACTCACATTTTAAGTCAAGTATACGTTGACCCTATTCTTTTCAGTGTGTTGGGTTCCTTAACGTGCAGAAATGACACCTGAAGCTCCACAATACACTGGGCGACATGCTTGAAATCTCCCTCCAGACAAATGTAACTCCCAACAGCCATGCTGAGCTGGGCTCAGACATTCCTCATGATTCATGCTTCATCCATATGGTGAAACATGCAGTCACTGACCACTTAAGCCAGTCAATTAGCTGATACCGGTAATTGCTTTGCAGTCTGATGTTGAGGCATATACCAGATGAAGTGCTAGACTCATCCACCAGTTTTCAGCAGCCTTGTACAGCTTACACAAGCACACATTTCAGCACCTGACTTTTTTTGGGTCATGTCAAATTCTTACATATTCAGATCTAGCTTTTCTCGAAAATGATCATGTTGGAACATGTACCAAATATAGCAAAGTGATAATCTGCTGAACCTATCTACTACTGCAAGTAAATTGTCTGGTACTTTATCATACACGAGGGCACAGGCACATCCATTTGTTATCATGTTATCATTCTGAGACCCCTAGACAGTTTATGGCAAACGTTTTAATTTTTCCCAAACTTTTACATTCACACTTAGCTAATTCATCACAATGTAAACATCTGTTTAAGTTGGTTCAAACACAAACTCTTGATTGTTAACTGTACTGAAAATTTAAAGTAACCTGTGGCACAGATGTGGTTTTTCATTCTGAATGGTTCTTCCAAACAGAAATTAATTAGGATTGTTAATAATAACTCAGACATAGCAACAAGGTCTGAACTTTTCTTAAAATACTTGGTTTATTTGCCTTTTAAACCATACAAATTAGTAAAGAAGCTGCCAGCACACATTTCCTGTCACAACTTCTGCATGATTCCCTCATATGTAATCATTCTGTTACGATATGTGGACACTTTTCATCAGCTTGCACTCTATCATGTCTAAGAGGTTTTGTGTGCATCCAATTTTCCGTGACAACCCACAACTCAAGAGCCAGATGACAGTGAGAGGGGTAAAATCCTCTTCACCACACTATCATTGCACAAACTTCTGGTCTAAACATGGAATGGTTTTTCAAATTCTAAGGCCACAAGTCATGACTTCCTAAGAAAAAATGAGACAATTTTGACTAAGTTTTTCTTCACAATACAAAATGTCTTTTAAAAAATGCAGAGTTATGACAGGAAACCTGTTGGGGATTTTATTTGGTACACTGTGGTTAATAGTGATGCTGACATTAGTAACTAAGTAACATTGTGGCTTAGGAAGAAATACAAAGCATGCACATCTGCACAATACACTGCACCATTAAATATGAAAAATAAGTACCTATAGTTTCTACGCAGTACAAAAACAAGTTGTAATCATTGGATAATTCTTGAAAATTATTCTAATAACAAGATTACTAATAAAGCATGCATAACTTGGGATATAGAAGCTTTAAAAAATTATCACTTCCTAGATGCTGATTATCACACAAATTTATGCATATTACCTTCATAATCTAAGAGGAAAAGCTCCACAGTATCAAGATATAATACAAAAGTCCCTTCTCTATAAGCCAAAACTACAAGGCTCAGACTACCACAACCCTACAAAATGCATCCTTACATATCCTCATACAAAGAGCCACAGACAACCCCATCCCTACCCTAACACCTTAGTTATCATACTTTGGTTTTTGCATCTTCACTGCACATAGAGTAGCACTCCCTAAGTACATGGTAATCAGGGACTACCAGTATAGCAACTAATTTTTAGCTGGATCAACTGGACAAAAATTATGTGCCATAGCATGTATGTTTGACCAATGATCTCTAGTTCTAAATGGCTCAAATCACTGCTTTTCTATACATACAGTACAACCACTGCTATTATTGTGAAAGAACTTGAAAGGATGGGAAAATTTGCACATGTCCACTTATAGCTATGAAACGCTTAATAAAAAAGATGCATGCTACTGGACACAAACTATGCTTGCATTGCGAAAAGCATGCAACCTGCAATGACTGCTTGTTGTAGACGCATTTTACAGTGAGATGACAAGAAACTTGGTCCTCGTGGTCTGAATGTCTGATAGTACAAAACAGAAGCACTAGGAATAATTGCACAGCTGTAAGATACCTGCTTTCATGACTCTACTATAAAGTATAAGAACAAAGACGTTTAACTGTTTTCCAAGCAAAAACTATTGGCGTCCATACCACCCCTCACAGAGTACAATAATGGCAAGATCACATCGATTTTTGAAAACTGGTTGGAAAAATGGTAGAAATATTCTGCCTCAAACACCAGAATTGCTTAAGTTAGTGCTTTGTAATTTACTTCAGACAATCATTTGGTTACAAATCTTTCAAATGTACATACAATCTTTCCAAATTTTGCATATAAAAATCCACAATATGTATGTTCATGTCAATGAGAATAGTGGACGTGAACACCTGGAATCACTTCTGTGAGAGAGAGAGATGAACAATGTTCTATTTATCGCTATTTAAGTTGACTAAAAAAATAATAATAAAAAATGGATCCAGTATACAAGTATACCATATTCCAGACTGTAGTGACATCACAGTCTCCGCTGTCATCACATGATGCTGCAGCGCTGTCTGGGGCTGGCTGGGTCACCCTGCAAGGTAACAAGGAGTCAGAAAACAACATGGGTGTGGGGTGGTTTAATCTGATTGGGTGTAACACAAATCATCTCACAGCATAGACTTAGACATACAAGGGCTGTTCAATAAAGATTTCCACTGGCCCATATCCAGTTTGTGTGGGAGGCATGTTAATGTCTTAACAACAAATTTACATTAAATCTCTTTTACAGCTGGTAGAGTGACCATCTGGATTCTGAAACTTTGGTGTGTTCATTCAAGTTTTTGTAGACTAATTTCCCAAAGAATAAGAGGAACAAAATTTGGCGCACTTTTAAGAACTAATGACTGTGCCAAAGTTTTGTTCCTTTTAGTTTAATGGGAAGTAGTCTACACCAAGTGTCCTTTAATGAAAACACCAAGATTGTTCTGAACAACATCAACATCATCCTTACATGGTTCCATGATCATAACTTGCTTGCCTTGAGTTACCCATGATGTCATGTAGCTCCCAGCATGCAATGGGATTTTTTAAAGACTCTATTGAAAGGTACCAATTTCTGCACCAGAAAAGAAGATGGTTGTATAATAGCTTTTACTAGTGGTGCGCTGGAAATGATGTTTGCCATTTATGGCCCCATAGCTCTTTGATAGATAATACACAATTCTAACCAGAACTGTACAAATGTACTTCTTTCAGGATGACAGTGTCTCTGACAAAGAGATAAGTACTGGGAGATTTATAGTAACTATAAAAAAAATGGTGTTTCAAGGACTAATAGAAATCAAATGTGTTTTTAAGGGGTCCCTGAGCATGTAGAAAGCCAGGATCTTGAATACCTGTTGGTGAAAGAGTTCTTCCTGGCCTACCTCAACAAAGGTACCCCCGCTGGTGCTGGAGAAGCCTGAGCTGGCCACGCGGGTCACTGACCTCGTTGCCATCTCCTATAGACATGAGAAGTTTGTTAGTAATATGTAGCTACACATACAATCAATCAATCAATCTGTAAGTGAAAAATAACTGCTACATGTGGCAGGTCTGAGACAGGTCTGTAGAAAACTTCAGTCTAACAAGCATCAGCCATTATTTAACTAGTATAAAGCAACAAGTAAGGATTGCTTACTATATGCATTACCCAGCTAGCTCCTGGCTACATACTGCTACCTTTGTTAAAAATTCATTCAATTTTCAAGGAAGATATGACACAAACTAATCAAAATACAGCTTATAGAATATACTTCAGCCAATTTATAATAAGTGCATTTCATGGGACATATCTGTAAGCATTTTATGAAGCTGAAGCAAAGCCACCAATAACTAGAAACTAAATGGCAATTATTTACTCATTAATCACTACATACATCTCCTACTATACAGCCTGTTAACACAATAGTAACAATTTGAAAGCAAATCAATTAGGCAACATAAGCCTCCAGACTGTGAAGGAATAGGTGACTAGAATTTGGGCTGTTTTCTTGAATTTGGCTTGTTTCTTTTTAGCCCTGACTGTTCTGTAAAACAGACGAGCCACTGGCATTAGATAAATGAGTCTGGAGGCCTGTGGGATCACCCAACATCGGTAGAGTTCTCTGTCACCATCAGAGTAACACAAAGCAACAAAAGACAAGGAAAAAGCAGAAGGAAAAAGTGAAAGTCAGCCATGCATTGATGTCTGCCGTGCCTCTACACATTCAGCTGCTATAACTGTAGGAAAAATGGACTGGTCATTTGCCCAGGCTACAAGCTGTCATTGCAAACACCTTACCTTGTTAATATTCTTCCATACTACAAAGCAACTGATTTAATACCAAAAACAACAACTTCTCTCAGCTTAAAGATCTAACAAAAGCTTTAAAGAGGGATTTTTTGCAGTGTCATCCACCAGACAAATGACCCTTAATCCCACTTTCATGTTTTGGTAATCATTTGTGGACCAGATGTGAGATACAACTTCTTTGCTACTAATCATTTTTAGAGAAAACCTGCTTTCTTTCTCATCAGAAAAACATTGGTAAACGTCTGCAGTATTTTGATATTGTCTTGATTAAGGTGTTGTTCTGAGAGGTATGTGCAATGACATATTAAGTCAGGGCTAAGCAAACGTGGAACTTAAACAGATGACAAAAGCAAGGCAAGGAACTAGTCCCGATTAACTGGCGACCTTGCGACGTCCAGAATACCCACTGCTTGCCTCACCGCAGCCTCCAATTTTGGTGACCGAGCGAAAAGCATACTCCTGTGGGGTTGGGACCAAAATATGGTTACATATCATTTCAATCCATTCAACAGTAGCATTGTCAGCACATCTCTGCATGAAAATATTCATGATGGCATTTGAAAGTCCTGCTCCGACATACTATATGTGCAGGTTCTAGCCTGGTATCCATCCTGTTTCAGCTCCAGTTCACTTCACTGATCACTTCCTTTGCCAATTAGTCAGGCACCTGTTAATACAGAAATGATTGGCATTTGATAATTACCCTGAAATATTGGCAAGAGCTCTGATTAGCCTTGAGACACAAAGTCCTTGTAATGGCATGGTAAGAAGCAGTTGGAAGTCCAATCACCCTTACACATTTTCCCAGAAATATTTGATTCCCGAAATAATGCATGAGGTAAGGATTAAATGCTTCGATGGGAATGGGTGCCACACCATTCTGCGTGGAAGTGACCAGGGGAGTGCACTGGAGCTAGAGTTAGGATGGACTGCGGGATATCTTTGCACCTCCACCCAGAAAGAAACATCAAATACAGATAGAAAATGGAATAGATAAAAATGACAACATAAAAGCATGTCATGGGAACTGAAGGATAATGTAAATTGTAGGAGGAAGATAGATGGGAACTATAAGGAAGTATAGATGAGTCACCTCTCCACTGTCGTTGACAAGAAGTGTCTTGGTGTCGTCTCCGCTGCCCCAAGAAGCCTGGCCACGGAACAACAAGTCTGAGGGAGGGCTGTGAGAGCCACCACCTTCAGTTGCCCAGACCTAAACATCGAAAAACATTGTCTTGTTAATGCCCTCAGGGAATAACACTACAGGATATTACACAACTACAGGAAATCATATAACTTATACATTGCATAATGTGGCCTTGTTGCTAGAGTAGTCTGAAGGTTGTTTTCAAATAACTAGCCGTTCCCTTGGGACACTTGTACAGCTGACTCAAAATAAAATGAGTAGAGGTGCAGGTAATATTCAAATTCATATTACATATAAAGAAAATTGAAGCCTAAACCTTCTGCTTGCTTGAAGAGTATGGGCAACATACATTTCACTTACACCATTTATTTTCTTTCCCTTTAAGACCACCAAAAGGTTTACCTGGCAGAATGTTACATCTTAAATATGTTGGAAAAATGGATTTGAGAATGCACCTGTAAACTGTGTTAAGAATGTTTGGGAACAAACAAATACTTAGCACATGAACCAGTGTGAGTTAGTTGCAACTTGCTAGTGAACATCAAAAATGTACTGCCACAAGTTCCTGCATATGCAGCTGGCATTTCCAGCCCTAGAATAGCTACAGGCAAGGGTTTAGGAACAGACAATTTCCTTCCAAAGACTAGTTTGAAAAAGTGCCTTTCAGCTCTAACAGAACAAAACCTACCGTGACAGACTGGCCGGCCTTCAGCACATATCTGGAGGGGAACTTGTAGGAGATCTCATCCCCACCTCCCACAGTCCTCTTCAGCAGCCATCCACCCATGCTCATGTCCTGTAGCACAACACAAATAATCAGGAGAGGTCTGTCTTACCAAATAGGAGGCAAATTTTACATTATTTTACATAAAGTTGATTTTTTTGTAAAGCTGGGATGAAGAAAACATCAATGCAAAGAGGTTTTCATATGGCCTGGGCCAGATATCTACAAAGACCTTTCACAGGTCCCACAACATGCTGGGAGATGTGGGGCACTATTGACAGCAGGTGGCAAGCAAGATCATTATCATGAGGGATAAAGACTAACATGAACAGTAAAATATCAGTATTTTCAAAGGTGTCTGACATCTCCATATGAAGTAATGGTAAGTAAAGAGTAACAAGAGAATAGTTCAGAAAATGCTGGCAAGTTAAACTGCCTACCTTTTCAGCCGATGTGTTCTGTAGCTTGACGAACTTCCCTTCCAAGTCCACCTCATCGATGGTGATGAAGCCTGAGGCCGTGGCACTCTGAGTGACCATGGCGCTGGCACTGCCGCTCACACCGCCCACCGCCACGGCTCCGGAGGACGACCCTGACTCCTCCGACTCCATCTCAACACGCTTCCTCTTACTGGTCCTGCCCCTGGAAGTGTGGGATGTAAAATGGTTAGAATTATTTGAGCAGTGTACAGATTTTTAGGTGCATGTCCAGACTTAGTCCAGAACCTAATCAAGTCTGGCTAATCCTTTGTAACTTATACATGTACATATGGACAGGTGTCTTTTTTTTATAGTTAATTGTCATCTTGATTTACAAACTGAAAGCCAAGAGCTCAATAGTAAAAATTATCTAAAAGTTGAAAGTCTAAAAATAGCATCTACTATTTAATCAGAAGGGGGTGTTGTATTGGGGAAGGGGGTTAATGAGAAGGGGTGTTGTATGACCTGCTAGAGCCAGAAGATGAGGAGGTGACCGTGGTCTTCCTGGACTCCTGCACCACGCTGCGTGTGCGGCCCGTAGGGGACGGCGTCGGGGTCAGCTTCAACCTGACCAGATAAACAACAACAACATTTTACAAAACAAAAACAACAAAGTAACCCAGTTTTAAATCTAACAAGAGTACTATATAGGTTATTAGAAAAGTACACAATTTCATTTTCACGGAATCTTAACAAGCATCAGAACAGCTGTATGTCATTTCATATTTTGGCTTCAAATTAAATCTTTACAAAATAATCTTTAATAAATATGCATAACTTTCAATATCCTTGGCATTACATTTCTAACAGGTTTTTGTAAGCAAAATGTCACAAATACTTACCAGCTTTCTCATAGCAGACTAAGTAACCTTTATCAGAGTTTTGCACAGGTTATCAGTATTCATATTAGTATCATATTTATTGTGTTCAGCCTTTTGTAATAAATGTATCGACCATATATATTCTTAAAATCTATAGTATGATGAAAACAAAATGTTTTTTGTATTCTTAGATGCCATTTTTCTCTCAGGTAATTAGTCTGAGAAAGCTTTGGCTACAGCCATTCCTGCAATTCCCATGTCAATTGCAAGGTGGCATCGCACCACAGTTTGCCATCAGAAACACTGCGTATCAAAACCTCACAGTCATTGTCTTTCAACATAAGGTGTTGAAGCAGTATATACAAAAACTTTCTACTGGCAACAATACATGATATTGTACATGTTTCCTTGTGTGTGGACCCCTGTGTGCCACCCCTACCTCTGTTCCTCTCCCCTCCAGTAGGGTCCTGTAGGCGCTGATCTCCAGATCCAGCGCGATCTTGATGTCCATCAGTTCCTGGTAATCCACCAACATCTGCGAGATCTCCTCTCGCAGCTGGCGGATCTCCCGCTCGTACTGCTCTGCGGAGGACCGGCTTTCTTCTGACATGCGCGCCATCATTCCTTCCAGCTCTTTACAGCGAGCTTCCAGAGAGGCATTCTAGTTTTCAACATAAGAAAATGAAGAATGTTAATGCTTATCTGTTTAACATTAGTTAAAATTTTTGTTTATTTCTAAACCTAGTAACTCTTTCAAACAAGATACACAATATAAAGGACACATGCGTTATGATTATAATTGGTTATCTGACAATTAAGTACAACCTTGCAGTTGTCTTTTATCAGAATATTATGTGGTAGAAAGTCTTCGTAAACAATCAGGAATTTTTAAAGAGATGTTTCACAGGATTGCAGCAGTCTTACAGCAAGTTACAACTCAAGGTGACTTGAAGTATTACAGTAGAATGATGAAAGTGTGTTTCATACCTGTCCCTGGAGGCCGCTAACCTGGGACATGAGGCTGTCAATGCGAGCACGGCTCTCCCTCATCTCCTCACGGGCCACAGACAGGGCGTTGCTGCCACGCTCCGAGTCAGTCTTCATAGACGTGATCTGTAATCAAACAAGACAGAAGGTGTAGGTACTCAAAACTGTAGAAACTACAGCATTTATCTTTCTGACATTCATGTAACTGGGAGGCATATGTATACCTAAGTGGAAACACTTGAGCTGATTGACAGTACTTACCTTCTGGGTGTACATGGTCTCCAGCTCCTCCCTCATGGCCCTGGCCTCCAGTTCATGTTGTTCCCTCATCTCACGTAGAGCCTCCTGGAGACGGCTCTCGAAAGCTGCCTCTCCTGCATCCACCTCTGTGATGCTAACTTCCTTCCTGCTGCGGGACTCTGTCAGCTCCTAAGAGGGCATCAAATAGACATTTACTTTACCTTATCTTTAGAAATTTTATATTCAAACTCATCCATATATACACTATTATCTTATCAGAGTTAGATGTTGTGAACTTGCTGAGTAAAGAAAGACCAAAAACAGTAACTCACCTGTTCGTACACCTGCTTGTTAAACTCGACCTCCTCCCTCAGGGTCTGCACCTTGTTCTCCAGGTCCACACGCAGTAGAGTCTCCTCCTCCAGCTGCTTCCGTGCCGTTGCTAACTGTTTCTCCAGGTTGGCGAACTCCAGGCGAAGTGCGGCCAGCTCCCCCTCAGCCCTCTGCTTGTCAGCGATAGCATTTTGCAGACGCCCCTCCTTCTCATTAAGAGCGCTTTCTGCCTGGTGACGTTTCTTCTCTGCCGTGGCGAGAGCACCCTCACTTTTGGCAAGCCTGGAAAGACAGGTGGTAATAAGAATATTATAATACAATTAAGCTTGTACGGACCTAATTCCACTGTTGATAACAGTATTTATACCTAATTTACCAACACAGCAACATTTATTATGTCCTTTATAACCCTTTTAGCCAAGGCATACAAGGGGGAAAAGGGTTAACAAATTTGCATCAAACCATGCCCCAGAAAATTAACATGGCAGGATAACCAACCATTATGTACTTAACCCAACAGACAACTTACTTGGAGCTTTTCCCCTTTCCTAATTCTGGGGACTTCAAGCCAGTTCCATTGTGACTTTGCCTAGTGTGGTAATTTCTAGTACTGCTACCTGGACTGATTGGCATGATGATACTGTTGATGCTATCTACCTCACAATTTCTCAGTGAGCTACTGGTATCATTCGAGTCCTAACTCAACCTCCTACGTAAGGGTGGGGTGGGATGGGTTATGCACAGGGTTGCGACCCTCTGGCCACCCCTATAGCTTGTCAGGCCACATATAACAAAAGCAGCCATGCATATGCTCAGTTTTGGTGAACAAAAGACCAAACAGGTTGTTCTATAGATTCAAAAGATCACCCTAGGGATTATAGACACATCTTTATTTGTTGGTCGCAATGAATGTTGGAATAACAGCTGCTATACTATAATCACATCAGTGGGCAAAGAGTTACATCAACACCACTGTCTCATTTCTAACTCCATGGCTTGAGTAGTCCTGCATATGTTGTGTAAATAATACCATCATTAGACTTCAATCTTTTCTGCTATACCTAACACTAGCATACGAAAAGCAATGATTGGCTAATGATGTGATGGACATCATGTTTGTTCTTCACAGACAGATGTAGTTTAACATTCATTGAGTCCAAATAAGGTAACATTATTGTAGAATATCATGTTTTATTGAATTGCTGCATATGACAAGCACTCTTGCAGTTCCACTGGGTAAGATGGATAAAGCATGCATTTTTTTGTTGCAATATTGCACAAGTTATATTACAGACAAAACCAGGAATACTTGCATTCAACAATTACATACAGGTTGGCCTCAAAGGACCCCTTTCCACAGTGTCCCCAATTGTAACACCCCATTGAGGACAGGGACGCCTTGTGCCATTCCACAGATAGCTGACAGGATAGGTTATACCCCTTGCTCTGGCCTCTGACTTCATGTGGTCTGACACATGATCTCATGTGATGTTATGGTCTAACCTTATCCATCAACATACGAAGGTTTGTGTGATTTGCACAGGAGTTTCTAGATCATGCCAAGCAACACTCTTCTTTAACACCTTTCAATGCTACCTTGTCCTCTTAGTTAATTATTTTCTCTCCTCTGAAACAAGCAATATCTGAGGTATGTAAGTCAATAAACGTTTGGGGTTGCTCCCGTTTGCACCATTGCAGTGTTGATTTTGGTCACTAGGTGCCTCTTTTGTATGATGCACAACTTCCACAAGCATGTTCTGAAGATCTGAAAAGACTAGAATAGCCCAATAGAACAATTTCAGATGTCAGCCCAAAACAAGGGACTTGATCCATGCACATCTGGCACTGCTCCTTCTGTCAATTTACCCATTTCGGTGCCAAGAGTCAACACATCTTCAATTATTCCCTTTAAGTGACAAAGAAGGAAATTTTCTATAGAATACGGCATAATATATACATTGGAATACAAAAGTTAAAATCATCTTTCCATTTGAAGTCCCTACCATTACTTCAACAGTATTCATTGGCTGGGTGATTTAATTTGCTGAACCTGGAACTTATTCCCAATATTTAATTTTGCAGTAAGAGCGGAAACCAGCTACAGTACAATTGTGAGTAGCAACACAGCAAGAAGTTTTTTTCTTAAAACATTTTCACAGTGTCGTGACTTGTGAAAATAATACTACCCCTAAACATTTCAAGATTTACAGTATGTGGAAGCAAATCAAAAGGTGTACAAACGGGTGTGGTACATGCAGGTATGTACAAAGCAAGCCAAACTAACTACTGTGTTTACTCAGGCCATCCCAGACAGCCTAACAACCCACGCAAAATGGACCGTCTTTGATGGTAAAAAACATAACCCACCTGCTTGGAACAACTTTGTCACTGCCCATTCAATAGTAAATTTAAGTCTTACTGACTGGACTGCTTATGGAACTTGTAAGTAAGGCATCTGTATGAGTTAAACAGATAAGAGTTTGATCACACATACAAGTATCTCTTGCAAAAATTTATGCTCAAGTAAGCCAAAACCAGTAATATTTCAAAGCTACACCAGCATAGCACTCTAAAGTAATCACACAGATACAACTGTGTGGAACACAAGTAAATATGTAACTTGGCCTTTGGTCTCTATGGTACTGAACTTCTTACTCTTAGTCTAACCTCAACTTGTGCTGATGGGTGTGGTCACCAAGATTGGATTTCATTCGTTCAGTGGTTGCCATGCCAACATAGAAACAAACCAGGGAGACAATTAGATGCAAATGTTAGGTATGCTGCAAAGGTCAAGAGCAACTGAAAAACATTCTTCCAATAAAACTAAGTTTAGGTTCACCGTTGGCTGTACAGAGCTGGGTAACTTGTGGTCTGTCTGAGAATGCACACCCTGTCACAAGATTATCTCAAAGAATGTTCTCAGTTCTGTTCTTCCTAATACTGTCAAAGAAATACAACACTAGAAGGTTATAAATGCAGGTGTAAAACACTGAGAAAGAGCCTGCATCTGCTTTGAATTTGATATTAGCTTGAAATTCAATGGCTTACAATGTTTTCATCTTAATTCAGTGCTAAATTTTCATCTTTGTGGTAGACACTGCACATATACAATATAACAAAATAACATACTTAGATCCATAGTTTGATAATTCACCATATTTCTTCTGATATTGTTGAATACATCTACCACGAGGACAGGTGTACAGGTTTGGCAGACAATAGGTTACTGCAGACAATTAGCAATATGGCCATCACAACAAAGGCTTGAACCCCACCTTCCAATTTGCCAGGTGTACCCATCCCTCACAAAGGACACTTTTGTAAATCACTGCATTATCATCTCTCTTACGTGTGATGTGTCAAAAATATCTATCCACAATTCATACAAAATGTCCTGTTGACAGTTCTATTTACCAATGCTTTGTAGTATCATACCTTACACCTCTATGTATAAGTAAAGGCATAAGAAACAAAAAGTTTGCTTATGAAAGTTTAAACTATCATATGCCACATATGACTGGTTCACCGTTGCAGATAAAACTTCCATCTAGATTCTACTTGGTGAAATACTGTAAAAATGAAATGTTCTTCTCAAATACAAAGCACCACCACCAATTTCAGACACATATAAATTATAATCCCAGTACTTTACTGCAGAATGTGTAGGCTACGGTTCTAATTTCTTTTCAACACAAGTGACCCCAGAAGAGGACCAAGTATCAGCCCTACCATCACCAAGAAGAATAATGTAGCCTGACCCCAGAAGTTCAACTGTCCTTGGCAACTGTCCCACATACGGTTACAACATTCATTCTCCAATAAGAGAAGTTATGCCAAAAGACCAGTTCTATCAAAGTAGCATCATATACGTTCTTAGGGAGCTCTATATTTTCTCCATAAACACAATATAAAACAGCAATGCTTTTGTCATGAGCAACATTTCTAAATCAAGTAAATGTGTACCTGTTTACCTGTCCCTTTCAGTCTAAATATACCGAGCAATAAAATCACTCCTTAACAACAAACAGTCTCGGAAATGTCAACTTTCTTATCTTCATTAAGTACCCTGCCTGACTGGTCTCCTAGGAGATAGATCTTGTGGAAAACATGTTCTTAAAGATATCTTAGATGATTAACAAATAACTGAGCTGGTTTACATCATGCTTGTGTGTGACAGATATCACTGTCACACAAACTGTGCTGCTGACTCATCAGAATAATGTGTATTTTTGCTATTTTTCGTTCCATTTGAATACTAATTCTGCCTCTAATAAGCTGTACCTTTGAACTACAACCTGATCTTTTATTGTTTCCTTCTTAATAAGTTACGGAAATGAATCATGGCCAAGACATCAAGAGTACATGATCATGCTTGTCACCAAATGACCACAGAACCAACTTCCCACACTCCAGCCCAGGACCTTTCACAGTGCGGCAGCTAAATAGAACCTTATGACAGAAGTGCCCACATACAGCTTCTGGTCAAAGTAACAGGAACCATGGGACAGCTGGAAAACATGTCATGTTTCAGCCTGCACAAGTCTGGAGGGAGGGGCAGGATTATTAGAAGTGGCACAGACTGCCTATCCAATAAAGTTAAACTTATAACATGGAAGAAATGGGTGGGTGGGTGACTAGATTATGTCATTTGCAGCAGAATTTCTGATGAAAGTTAACAATGCATGGAATTCAAAGTATGTCCCTCCAGGCAACATCTATCAACAAAATTAGCTAAGTTCTACCATCCACCTATGAAACAGTTTGTGTGAGTTTTTAAAGAAAAAAATTTGAATCAAATTCAAACTATATGAATAGCATTTCACACGAAGCCTGTGGACTGAAGAAAATAGAAGCTGTTAATATATCACATTAACTAATAGTAGGAAGGATTTGACGCTTTTTTAGACCAATTAAATTTTTCTTTTTGAGAGTTGGGTCACCCAATCGGTACACATAGTTGCCCATTACATGGGTACTAACAGTTGAAATAAGAGCGTCTCGTTCTTTGTTTGCCTCTGTATCAAGTAACCGACTTACAGGTCTGAACTAGTTGTGGGGGTTGCGGTCACTGCACAACAATACACAGGTAGTCTGTGACCCAGTCTTTTACACCATAGAGAATGTGCCCTGACAGTTGGCATCTGTCTACTGCGGCTCACAGTTTGGTATTTACAACTCACAGCTGCAACGAGCTAGAGATGTGTGCTGCCAAAAACTGAATTAATAAAAAAGTCACTGAAATGAGCTCAAAAATATACTAGTAATGAAATTTTTGAAAAGACAGGATTTTGATCCCATTATTTTCCATTTTTCTCATTAAAAATTTGCTTAGCAATAGCAATTAGCACTGGTAAAAAGGGCTCTTTATTATATGAATGGCTGGTTTATTATGTAAAACATCGCAGCCATCAGGCTGAAATACGTTTCACTCACATAATTCACATAATACATGAAAGTACGCCTCACTTATTACACAGTATACAACTCAATATGACGAATACTACTACTATTACTAGTAGCATAAAATATCACCAAGTATCAAAATATTGATTAAAATAAAATGTTATTATGTAACGATTTCACATATTCTAAGACTTCTTTTGTTTTGTTGGGGCTGATGTACACAAAACATACTACTTTAGAC
Source organism: Branchiostoma belcheri (assembly GCF_001625305.1). NCBI lineage: Eukaryota > Metazoa > Chordata > Leptocardii > Amphioxiformes > Branchiostomatidae > Branchiostoma > Branchiostoma belcheri. The sequence goes on along the minus strand of NW_017803602.1, from coordinate 2,744,318 downwards.
TGTTCTTCATCCTTTGATCTCCTTGTCTTATTTGTGGAATTTTTGTGACACTTCTTGCTTTTAACTAGGTCACATGCAGGGGGTCTCTTAGCTCAGTTTACTTAAGTCCACGTCAATATCGGAGTGCTTACTGCTCTGAAGGGTTAAAACCATGGTTGTAGGCGTGCCTGGATATCAGCATGACAAGGGCAGATTGCTACACATGTAGCAGCTGCTAGAGCGCGCATGTTGCAGGTCGAACCCATGGCCATGCTACTTCAAAATGGCGGCACACCAAATGTCAAAAATACACCCAAGTCGACACACGCTGCTATACGTCATCACAGAAGCCCTTAAACGGGGCTACATTAGTGTAGATTTTAGTGGGAGTGGTTTGGTGACAATTTTAAGAGGAAACCGTACTCACTTGGCCCTCAGCTCGTCGGCTTCGGCGCGATATTTGCCGGCTTCGATCTGGACGCGCGCTTTCTCCTTGGCGGTGTCGTCGAGTAACTTGCGGGCGTCGGTCAGCTCTTGCTCGAACATGGACTTGATGTTGGTCACCTCCCGTTGAGTGATCTCCTCGGAAGACGTTACCTGGACCATAAGGCGGGAGTTCTCCGCCTCGAGGTAGCGCACCCGGTCGATGTACTGAGCGAGCCGGTCGTTTAGCCATTGAAGCTCTTGCTTCTCCTGCATACGAGTGAGCCGCGTGGGGCTGAGCTGCGTTACGAAGGCTTCCTGAACCTGCTTGGTCACCTTCGGGGTGGAGACCGAGCTGGTGGTGGTCTCGGTGACCACCGTCTTCTGCGTTAGCTTCTGCGACCGTCGAGACATGGTGAAATTCGGGAACGATGCGACGAGAATATAGACAAATCTATTGTCACTTTCGCTACCCCTCCTCTTTCATCTGAGACCTCGCCTTCCAAAGCGTGGGTCACGTGATCACAATGGTCCAATCAGCGGTGGGGTCAACCTAATTATCATACCTGGTAGCGTGGGTTTCCCGCGCAAATCACACCCACTTAGTTTGCCCACTTTTGGAAGAGAAGCACCATAGAAGCACGTGTAGGTTCAAATAAACAAACGATCACAGGGCTTTGTTTACATAGCCTTTCGCCAGTTTTTGCCCAAATATTTACATAATTTGAAATATATGAGAGGAGCACATGGTTTCTTTTTCACGTGATGACAGCGTTTTGTCCGGTGCGTGGTTTGACCATTGAAGGAAGGAGGTTTCTGACAAGAGAAGGCGTGGTCGCTAAAGCTTGCCTGCGATGATGGAAATCTACACGAGTCGTTTGCTTATCCTATATATATGTCCCAGGGCTCATGGCAAAGGCAGCTTGACAAGCAGGTTGCGTTAAGTACCAGTCTTTTGTTTAGAAGTGGTAATGACTGGATTGTTAATTGATAAAGTGTGGAAATACATTTGAGGGTAAAGAAAGAAACACTACCCTAAATTTGAAGAAAGTTGCTCTCCCAGATTTTCCTGATTATTAAAGCTCAATCTACATATCGTTATGTGCAACGATTATGGTTATGCGAATTGACGTCAGAGTTGAAAACAAATCCTCAGTATCGCTACCCGCATGATCGCACTGATGACATGTCTGTCGAGAGAAAAACTCTGAATTTTAGTGGGAGGCTTTAGCAAACATTGTAAACATGGGTTTACATTCGTCTTTTAGTAAAGAAGAGCGGGTCACTTAACTGAAATACTGGCCATGGGTCGGCGTCGTTTACAGAACAAACATAGTGGGCGTCACTTGATCCGTGGAGGTATAGTGATTTTCTACCTCCATGCTTGAACTGAAGTAAGGCTTGAAGCATCGAATCTCCAAGCAGATGTTGGAAGGCAAATCTGTTACGTCATGCGTTTTGTCCAGATTTAGTTTTCAAGTCAAAAAATATATAGGATTTGGGAACTTGAGAGTCAATAATAACTTGGAAGAAGCTGCAGATTATACATACACATGTGAAACGGAGCTAACGTAATCATATTTGCTCTTGGCTATCATTGATACGTGCTTCAGCAAAATGCACAAATACTATGTAAAAAAAAAACACTGTTACAACTAGTACAACATAAATGATCACAAGCGATAGTTACAAACTAAAACATTTTCATTCAAAGTCAACACCACATAAATCAATCCTTTAGCCTCCTCCAAAGTTACACGTCTGATCTATTATATGGACACTTGCATCTGCTTCAGTGCTTGTCAGACCGAGGACACTCAGACACGAAACTGAGGGCTGAAATAATCAACGACGTATTCCTCTTTTTCGGTTATGAAGTTCTATAATAGGGTATAGAGAAGTGCTATATCTGTCATTGTTTAATTTTTCGTTGCCCTTGTAGAGGTGATAACGTAATGTCCCAAAGGCTATCCACGCCATTCAAAGCCTGCTAAATAATGCATGTACAAGTCGACCATCTGCGCAATGGACTGATTTATTGTGTCTAAAGCGTGAGGTCGGGAACTAGCTCGACAGGCAATACTAGTAGAAATATATAGATAATATATCTGCACATCATATCATCTTTATAATATATCTAATGTATTGATCAAGAGTGTGCATGTCACACACGTTCACGCCTACCATTGACTAGAAAGACAGTGTGTTTTGGTCTGAGAAGGCCACCTTTTCAATATACACTATTCTTTGTAAGGCCATGTTGATTTGATTATATGGATGACATCCTCCGGGAACCCCAAAATTGATGCGCGCGTGCGAATAAAAAAAAAGGTTTGCAAAAAAAAAGTTGTTTCCATTATGAAATCTACGTGGTCATGAGGGCTGAACAAATGGGACAGAATATGGTTTGGCGAATAATCTAGTCTTCAAGTTCATTTCTTTACAATTTCGTTTGATTTTGGCAATTCTACGACATTGGTATGGGTTTTTTGTAACTTACGGTATATTTTTGTTCATTTTGCAACTGTTTTGTACGATTTACAGTATGGTTGAAAACGTTTTTTTTTGAAACGGCCGAAAATTCATGCGCGCGCGGATGTCATCCATATAATCAAATAAACATGGCCTAACGTTCAAAAAATATCATGAATATTCATGATATTGTCTCATGACCTCTCATGAACGTGGTTTGGCTCACCAGAGAAGTTAGAACGTCCTTGATCACCCTTTGTCGTCATCTATAGGTAGCTTCAGTGGAAGACTGCCCACTAGGTAGCCTCTGAGCTTTTTCAGCCTGCCTTTAGTTTTCTGAGGGCCGCAGGTCACATTTCTTATTCGCAGTATGCGTTTTTACTAGAAGTCGCCAGATGGCGCACGTGAGCGTGACACCTTGACCCTTTTCACCCCAAAGCATCATGGCGGCAGTTGTGACTTTCCTTCGCAGACTTTCGACAATAACACCGTTGGTTTGTCGTTAAACTTCGTTGTTGTATGCAGATTTCATAGACTAAGGATGCAAGTATAGGTGTCATTGATGAAATTTTAAGTTAAAGGCAATGATTTTTCTTGGAATCTACAAAAAAGGCGCAACGTTAAAACATTACATCTGCTTGGAGATTTAACATAGCAAAATAACTCAGCAGAAGTCAATATTCTCATATACTAGCAATCAAACGTTTTTGTTATGGTTTTATGTTTTTATCTTAAACTCTGAACACAGAAGAAGGGCGTTTTGCAGAGATATCCAACCTGCATCAGAACAATGTCAGGAGCAGTTCCACAGGTGAGTTAGAATATTGCCCTTCAGGCAAACAGAGATGGCAAACCTCACATTAGATCCTCATGTTATGACACATCCTCTGCTGTACAGTACTATTGTGTGGGGACTGAAAGTGTCACAAACTATTATGGGTCTGCTATCTCCAACAGCCTCGTTTAGGGCTGTGTACCTGAAAGCAAGGAGATTATACATGTAAGAACGTTAACCATGTTATATAACCATGCTAAAAAGTAACATCAGGTACAGGTACAGAGGTTTAGGTACAGGTCCCAATATCCACCTGTACCTGAACAATTTGACAAAGTAGTATTTCGTCTTCAACTATCCTATATATGCATAGGAAACCTGTGGTTTGAGGAGCATCTGAAAGCAAAGATGGTGCTGATTTCAATACAAATACTGTTTTCCCCTTTTTATCAGAGCATAATTTTAGGTTTGATAAGAATAATACATTTTCAATAACACAGTATGTCAAAAAAGCTATATACACAGGTCTGCAGGTGAGTGTAACATTGATTCTATTCGTTCATATCTTCTTTCCTGAGAGAACTGGTCTAAAAGTAAAGGATTATACTTTTCACCTTGTTTTCTCTGCAGGGAGTCAGTGAGAGACTCTGGAGTCTTGGAAAACTGAACCATGTCGCCATCGCTGTTCCAAATTTAGGTACATTTTTTTAGACATTCATGTCCTCAGAATCAGAAAGGTGTCCTGCACACAACATGCTCAGTGCCAGAATAGATCTGTGAGTGTGTAAATACTGTAACACACCCTCAGGGCTGCTAGGGGGTAATTTTCTAACCTTGAAAGAGAAATCAATAAATCAGTCATGAAGTCTGCAATGGGGGGTCTTTCCTAAACTTCTCTCCATGCAAGGGAGAGTGCAAATCATGACTGTCCTGTTTGCTGATACAAGTGCAACTCTCTAACTGTTGTTTTCATAACTGTCCCATTCACTTGACCAAACAAGGCTTGCAAACAGGTGGTGGGAGGTGATTACAATGTGTATTTCAAATTCTGTAAATCACCTCTCATCACTGGTGAATGTTTGCTAAATATTTAATGGACAGACCGTCCAACATATGGGTTAGAAGAAGTATCTGATTTTGTTTTTGTTTCTATACCATTGACAGTGTGTGTATAGGAAGCTTGACTATTTGTCTTGGAAGTTTGTAAAGATTCCTTTCGTCCTGATGTAGAAAATGCAACAGCCCTGTACAGAGATGTCATGGGAGCCAAAGTAAGCGAGGTTACGGTACGTATGTCATCATTTTTACTTACAGCGGGTGACAATTTGTGACTTAATGGTTGCAAAAAGGGAAAAGTGTAGACAACCAGTTTTAGGGTGAAATTTTCACTAAACCTTAGACAACAATCTGGAGAACAGAAAAGGAATCATAAAAGTGCCTCGAAATCACTTGTGGTGTTGCCCTAGTCCGTGTGACAGAAACTCTTGCTGTTCGGTCCCATAACACTAGCACCTTCTCTACTGAGTTTGTGAACACAGATCTCTAACCATTGACAGAACTATATAACTCTCCCATTGCTTCTGTTGCCATATGTAACAAGTCTGATCCTAGACTAGCAGCTTGTAAGAGTATCATGTACTGAAATACTGTGTCTTTCATACGAATTATAGCCATTGCCAGAACATGGTGTATACACAGTCTTTGTTGAGCTGGGAAACACAAAACTGGAGGTACGAGACATATTTCTGAACCTCATTTTATATTTTCTATGTGTTATATTTTCAATTCCAGATTTAAACTTGGTATGATAGTCAGTAGGTCTTCTAAAAGATTACTGGTATGTTTTAACACAAGCCACACTCAAGTCTGATATTACACTATTGTCACTTATGACGATTGCCATTTCAGTTACTTCATCCTCTTGGGGAAAAAAGTCCCATTGAAGGGTTTTTGAAGAAGAATGCTGCTGGAGGAATTCATCATATTTGTATTGAGGTGAGTTTTGTTTAAAAAGAACACTTTCAAGCATACCACACCACCTATGTACATAAGCACAAGTTACAGGTACATGTAAGTTAGGGCCAAAGTAATACAGTGTAGGTTTGATCCAATCACATGCCCCTAATAAGTGTGAAGGGTTCTTTAATTACCATGCTTCAGGTTTGGCTTTCCTCAAACACAGGATCTCCTCTTTTATCAAAGCTTTATACCAAAGCTAGGTGCTAATTTTGACCTGAGCAAATGGGTAACTTGGAAATAAAGCACCTTTTGAAAGGGCCCAAAGTTTGGACATCGAACCGAGGGCTTTAGATTCTAAGTCAATTGCCATAGCCACAAGGCCATTATATCAAATCAGCCCTGTTAATAAATACATGTACATGTCCATTATCATGATTATAATGTTCTTGATAACTACAGGTTGATAACATCACAGAAGCAGTGAAACAGCTGACGTCCAGTCACATTCGTGCCCTGAACCCTGAGCCAAAGATCGGAGCCCACGGGAAGCCTGTGGTGTTCCTACATCCTAAAGACTGTAATGGTGTTCTGCTGGAACTGGAGGAGGCGTAGACACAGTGGTGTGAAGATTTAAGGAATATCACACATGTGGCACATTAAACACTGGTGTTGTATTGAATCTTGTTAAATTGTGTTTTTTGATTCTTTAAAAACAAGGTAAAAGGTAATGGTCCCATAACCTTCACTCAAAGCAGCAGAGGCTTTACTTCTGTGACTCCCCTGCGAAAATTTAATGTCACATCAAAACCTGTTCCCCAGGAAATACAGTTGTGCAATTATTGAAAGACTTTCTGAGTTATCCTAATATAGTAAAATGACTCCACTCCTGATGTGTCGCCAAAAACCCAATGGGTTTTACTGATTAACTCTGTCTATGACCTAGACAAAGGTAGTGATGTATAAGTGCTAAGTGTATTTATACAATGTTATGTAAGTGTTTGAGGTGAGTGTGAAGATGTGTGTATTACATTGCATTTATTAGTTTATATATGTCAGAGTCGCAGTCAGTGAACAATTTTTTCTAAACAGAAACATCTGTTGCTTTCTGATAGATGTCATTGTCAAGGTCATAATCACATGACCACATACCACTCTCCTATTGGCCAAATCTCTAATTTTGATTGACAGTTCAGAAGAGTCTTAAAAGACATGCTAGCATTGACTTCCTATGTAATGATGCTGTGGTGGGGGTTTAGAGAGCAGCTGTTTCCTAGCATTTCACCTGCATAAGATATACATACAATATGCTTCTTTAAACCTCCAATTCTGCCCTCTTACGACGCGATGACGCGATTGTTGACCGTGGGAACAACACAGGTTTTTTTGAGGCTCACTGACAGCGCATTTGGCACCTAAACTCAGTCGGTTGTCTTCAGTGACATCCAATATAAAACGACAAAACGTTTGCCGCCTGTGCTTTCGTGTGTTGGAAGATGGTCACAATAGTCTGTTTGCACCTCTCTTTCTTCCGAATGTAAACGTAATAACGCATCACTTACGCACATTGTGAGGAGGTAGATCAACAAGGAAACAGTAGCTCAGAGGACCGCTGTCGCCAACGCTACGCCGTTGCTATAAAATATTTCTGCTCTTGTAAGGTACAAGACATCGTTTGAACCACAAGTTTAAGAAAGCAGTGGTGGGAAATCGAGCTTTCCTCGTCTGTCGTGCCTGTAAAGCGTGGTGAAACATATAGAGAAGGACGCGTGAAAATGGGGGTAAAGAAGTTGCTGCTTCTGTGCTTGCTGTTCGTGATTTACCTGCTACTGGGTGGGTGTGTGTTCCACTACTTGGAGAGCGAGGAAGAAGAGAGGCTAAGACAACAGGTATTCCGGCTTCAAGAAAGCGTGTCTGGAGAAGACAAAGAAGACCTCCAGCACATCTGTACCCCTGTGGATGCGGTAAACTTGACGGAGCTGGAGCCATCTGAAGGAGTGCTGGGTGTAACCTGCTGCGTCCCGCCTGACAAATTAGACGCCATAGAGACTACTGTCAGGAAAAGGGTCAAGCGGAGACTTGCAGAGTTGGATCAGAAAAGTAGAGAAAATAAAACCTGCATCCGACTAGAAGAAACGCCGATCATGAGCTTGTCCGGAGACGAACTGGACGCCATCATTGACGTCGTCCTCCTGGCGGTCAGCCGCGGGCTGGACCCGAGAAGCACGGAGGAGAACAACTCCCCGCCGAAGTGGAGTTTTTCCGGAGCCTGCAGCTTTTCCGTGACGGTGGTTACAACCATAGGGTACGGTAACCTGGCGCCATACACGGAGGGAGGCCAGGCGTTCTGCGTGGCGTACGGAACTTTCGGCATCCCTCTGACGGCTGTTCTACTGGCCAAGATAGCTCAGGGTTTGGGCGGGCTTGCTGTACGAATCGCCGACAAAATCAGACGGTCCAGACCACAGTGGAACCCCAAGGTTATCCGCAACATTGTCAACACCTGCTTCGTAACGTTGGGTTTGTGTGTGTTCCTGATACTACCCGCACTGACAGTTTCGCTCATAGAGGGTTGGAACTACCTGAGATCTCTTTACTTCATGTTCGTGTCTCTCAGCACCATCGGGTTTGGAGACTACGTTGCGGCCAGCCAGAGGGACGTCAAATACTCGGCGGTGTACCAGATCACCATATCCGCCTGGATATTGTGCGGGCTCGCTTTCCTGGCCTTGGTCTTCGACCTCATCACGGGCGGCATCGAGAAGGTTAGTGGGAAGGTAGAGAGCAAGGAGGCGGACACCGACGAGACCACCACCGAGAATGACGATGAGACGACCCGGGGGGAGATCTTCACTGCATGTGTCTGTAAGGAGGCCAAGCAACGATCAGGGAACGCCAGTGAGCTTAGCGCCAAAGAAGAGGAGGACAACGATATCGACGAGATTGTTTTGAAAACAACCTCTGCCGTGGCCATGGACGGTAAAAATCACCCCAAAGGTAAAAACGTCCGTGTGAAACCAGGGTACTTTGGTTTAAACACTTCAAAGTCAAGTTGAAACGCCACCGTTAATGAACTATAGAATCGTGAAGTAGGCGTGCACGCAAGGAATGTGTATGTCATAAAAGTGGAGATATACATGTATAAGAATAAATGGTTCATACTAGTACTCGTTTCTGTGCTTAGCACTCAGCACTAAACCGAGTATGGAAGTTGAATCCACCACTTCAAGTGGGCTAGCCCCTGCTGCATGCTGTGCTTGCAAAATTGTGCGACCCAAGGGCTATAGAAACGGAGATGGGATTGGCACCGCCCCATACACCGAAAGTTTTAGGGAGGATTTTAACTTCAGTGTTGCATACCGAGCTAGGGACGACTGCGTGTGCGAGATGTCGGCTAGCTTGAGGAATGCTATGAATCCCCTCTACTATATGCTTCAGTGTTGCATACTCTATGATACTTCATTACTACGTTACTATATATAATAGTGTACCCACTAATAGTACTATAGTGGGTTTGTATCACACAGGACCCAATCCTACCCTCACGCGCGCGTTTCCGGAAAGTCAGGCATGAGAAGTGACTTGACGATGATCGGAGCGTTGTCAGTGTTGAGTCGCTTTTCTTGTATTGAATGGAAAGCCTGTATCTAAACACACAGATGGCAACTATTTTGTGGCCTTGTGTACTTCTGGTACTGCTTACTTATGTACAAAACAGCTCTTGATTTGCACTTCGTGGAGTAGCCATAACGTCTCAGTTTCCGCCACACCTGGCGTTGTTACCTTTATTCCTACGCCTTGTTTATTTCTAATCTGGCACTTGGCACCAGTTTTGTTGTGATAACACTGGTTCTTGTACTTTCTGACACATTTTAGACAACCGTGATTTATCAACCTAACTACGAATAGTGCAGCTACATAGCCCTGTCACTGCACCGTTTGAATAAAGTCATCCCTAATGTTGTTGATTAGTTGTTTTATCGGTTGGTTCAATCAATTATATAGTTCCATGGCCAGTTGATAAAATTTTTAACGAATCTTTTCTTTTGTCTATGTCAGACTTGCTTAGTATCGCTTTGCGTGTGGGTCAATATGCCCTATCTTGTAACGTTCAAAAGATGAGAATAAATATTCGCTAGATTTTTTTCCATAAAGAGACAGGAAAGAAAGCAAATGTCTTACACAGACTTTTGGGATTATGTTCTTTTTTTTTTAATCTCTCAAAGCAGACGGACATTTGTCCTACGACGGGTCTACTTGTATGTTTAAAACATGTGGTGCTGAACGCCATCCACACACGGATATAGCGTTACGCTTCTGTCCCTGGCGGTGAACACCATTCACACAAAGCTAAACATATCTGTCCTTAGTGCTGAAAAACATCCACGCAAAGGTAAACGCACCTGTCCTTGGTGCTGAACACCATCCGCACAGTACACACGTGGAAAATTCAGCTCTGTTATGAAAGAAAAGGTTGACGATGATCGGCTCTGTCGTAGCTTCGGCAAAATCCCTCCACGTACCCAAACGCACGTGCACGCACACACGCACGCGAACACACAAACACAAACAAACAAACAAACAAACAAACACACACACAGACACGATCGTGTGACGAATTTGGCAGCGCCTTAGCCCGTTCGGTCGTTCAGTCTTGATGTGAAAAGCGTGGGTAACGACAAGTGTTCCTGACAGACATGAGTACAAACACTGGCTGTTGGGCTGGACTTGTGTAACCGCTGTGTGTGAGGGAGGTGACAGGTGTACCGTTAGGAAATCATTGATTTTTCTCTGATAAAAG
>NW_017803602.1:2722379-2733892 GCF_001625305.1 Branchiostoma belcheri | reverse complement strand
AATGGAAAGCCTAGTAACTAAACACACAGATAGCAACTATTTTTGTGGCCTTGTGTGCTTCTGGTACTGCTTACTTATGTACAAAACAGCTCTTGGTTTGCACTTCGTGGAGTAGCCATAACGTCTCAGTTTCCGCCACACCTGGCGTTGTTACCTTTATTCCTACGCCTTGTTTACTTGTAATCTGGCACTTGGCACCAGTTTTGTTGTGATAACACTGGTTCCTGTACTTTCTGACACATTTTAGACAACCGTGATTTATCAACCTAACTACTAATCGTGCAGCTAACATAGCCCTGTCACTGCACCGTTTGAATAAAGTCATCCCTAATGTTGTTGATTAGCTGTTTTATCGGTTGGTTCAATCAATTAGATAGTTCCATGGCCAGTTGATAAAATTTTTAACGAATTTTTTTCTTTTGTCGACTTGCTTAGTATCACTTTGCTTGTGGGTCAACATGCCATATCTTGTAACGTTCAAAAGATGAGAATAAATATTCGCTAGATTTCCTTTTTCCATAAAAGAGACAGGAAAGAAAGCAAATGTCTTATACAGACTTTCGGGATTATGTTCATGTTTTTTTAATCTCTCAAAGCAGACGGACATTTGTCCTACGACGGGTCTACATGTATGTTCAGAACATGTCGTGCTGAACGCCATCCACACACGGATATAGCGTTACGCTTCTGTCCCTGGCGGTGAATGTTGTCTAAACTCTGTGAACGGTTTGTGACTAATTGGATACTACAGGACATCTCTCCAAAGCTTGACCCCGCCAGTTTGGTAGCAGGAGGCATAGATCGACAACACACGCGCTTGTCAACTTGGTGGACTTCTTGTACAAATCCACTTCACTGTCAAAATCGATCTGTACACTTGTTACCACCGATCTGTCTAAGGCTTTTGACAAAGTCGATCACACAACTGCTATTCGATCCCTACTTGACCTTGGTGTTCGCCCGGCTGTGATCCCGTGGATTTGCAACTTTATGACTGACCGACGGCAGCGTGTGATCTACCAGGGCGCATCCTCAGACTGGCTCAACCTCAGCTGTGGCGTAGCACAAGGAACTATACTTGGACCAGTCATCTTTATGGCGTTGATTGATGGAGCTCTGCGTGACGTGGCTAACCGATGGAAGTACGTGGATGATATGAACATTGCAGATGTTCGCTTGATACGTCAACCATGTACACTCCAACTTACTCTTGATAACCTGAGCACATGGGTTAGCGACCACAAGATGGCTTTGAACCCGAAGAAATGCAAAGTGCTACAGATCTGTTTCGCTAAGGTTCCTCCCCCACCTGAACCACTGATCATCAGTGAACAGACCCTGGAAACCGTGACATGCATCAAGGTTCTCGGCCTGACGATTCAAAACAATCTGAAATGGGACCAGCAAGTGGACAGTATGGTGAAATCCTCAAATAGGAGACTCTACATGGTACGGAGGCTGAAAAGATTCGGTGTGTCAGTTCCTGACCTGGTGTCTGTCTACACCGTGTACGTGCGCCCTTTACTGGAATACGCAGTGCCCGTGTGGCATCCGGCCTTGACCACTAAACAATCTAAGACCCTAGAACGGATCCAGACGAGGGCCTGTAAAATCATCTTGGGATCACAGTATTCGAGCTATAACATGGCACTGACAACCCTGAACCTCAGCTCCCTTGCTGACCGACGTCGTGAACTTTGTAGGGCATTTGCAGAATCCCTGCTGAACTCTGAGTTCCGTGATTGGTTGCCCCCGCTGAGACAGAACATTTCCGGTAGAAGTACACGTAATGCTAATAAATTTGATGTTCCACTCTGTCGGTCTGCTCGTCACAAGAACTCACCAATTCCTTTTTTAGTTGAACTGTTAAATGCCAAGTAATGAATATAGTACATGCGCTCAGACTTCACTTATCTGTCGTGTCTGCAGTACCTTATACACTGAGTGACACAGCGGCACAGACGTCTTCTCTTCTGTGTTTTATGATATATTTTAATTTGTAATGTTATGTAATGTATTATATTTGTAAATGAAAGCGCATTTTACTTAAGATGATTGTCTGTAATCTTATTAACGTTTCCCGAATATTGTAATGAGCAACACAAGTCAGACTTAAGTCTGCGAGTTGTTTAATAAAGACTGAATTGAATTGAATTGAACACCATTCACACAAAGGTAAACACCTCTGTCCTTAATGCTGAAAAACATCCACGCAAAGGCAAACGCACCTGTCCTTGGTGCTGAACACCATCCGCACAGTACACACGTGGAAAATTCAATCTCTGTTATGAAAGAAAAGGTTGACGATGATCGGCTCTGTCGTAACTTCGCCAAAATCCCTTCACGTACCCAAACGCGCGTGCACGCACGCACACACGCACACACACAAACAAACAAACAAACACATACAAACAAACACACACACAGACACGATCGTGTGACGAATGTGGCAGCGCCTTAGCCCGTTCGGTCGTTCAGTCTTGATGTGAAAAGCGTGGGTAACGACAGGTGTTCCTGACAGACATGAGTACAAACACTGGCTGTTGGGCTGGACATGTGTAACCGCTGTGTGTGAGGGAGGTGACAGGTGTACCGTTAGGAAATCATTGTATTTTTCTTCTGATAAAAGATATATTAAAGAATATTTGTGAGCAAAACATATATTCTGACTTCTAAATGTTAAAAAAATTGTTGTTACATGTCTGACCTTGAGGATATTCCCCTCAGTCCGAAACACCTTTCCTTTGAATTTACCAACCTAACAAGGTCAAGTGTTTGTCCTGGGTTAATATTATCAAAGCCCGTTGGGACACGAGTTAGACACCTTGTCATTTCGAGCTTTCATTTAACATTGCGTGCAAACCTGCTTTTACCATAGAATACAGCCCACTTCCGACGTTTACTTCAATTTTACGATCAACTTAAACATTGGTTTACTTCGCCATTGAACCCATAGGATAGTCCAAGATGTCTGCAAGGAAAGTTGTGGCCTTGCTTGTGACATTTGTACTGTATCTCCTCCTTGGAGGAGGTGTTTTCCACTTGTTGGAAGAAGCTGAGGAGACACGGCTGCGAGAAGAGGTTTTTACTCTGCAGGAAACGTTGTCAAGTAACGCGAGTGAGGAGGCGTTAGCGGGCCTCTGTATCACCGACAACACCAGCGACGATTCACACGGAAGTGCCTGTTGTGTCCCGCAAGAAAACATTCGACAGATTCTAGAAATCATCGAGGTCACTGTGATCTGGAAGCTGGCTAACCTGAGTGAAAACAACGGCACCTGTGTCCATTTAGAACACATCCCCATGGTCGTTCTCTCTCTGGACGAGATAAACACTATTGTGGACGTCGTTTCTCTAGCGATAGATCGAGGCCTGGATCCGAGGAGCACGCCGGAGAATAACTCTCCGCCGCGATGGAGCTTTTGGGGAGCGGTCCAGTTCAGTGTGACGCTCCTGACCACCATTGGATACGGCAGCATGGCGCCGTCAACTGCGGGAGGACGGGCGTTCTGCGTCCTGTACGGACTTTTCGGCATTCCCCTGACAGCGGTTCTTCTAGGGAAGGTAGCTCACGGGTTAGGCGGCGTGGCCATACGCCTCACTAACAAAATCAACCGGTTTAAACCCTCCTGGAATAACGAGACCGTAAGTACGATTGTTACGGCAACCTTTGTAGTCGTTGGTTTGGCCATTTTCGTCCTCCTCCCCGCTCTAACGGTGTCGATCATAGAGGAATGGGTCTACCTGGACGCTCTGTACTTCATGTTCGTGTCTCTCAGCACCATCGGGTTTGGAGACTATCTTCTAGGTGAGAGAAGAGACATCAACTACTCGATCGTCTACACGCTGTTGCTAACGCTGTGGATTCTTTTCGGACTCGCATTTCTGGCCCTGATCTTCGACGTGATCACCAGAGGTATCGAAAAGGTGGGTGAGGATAAAGTTGAGGACCAGCAGATGGTTGAGGAGAGCACAGGCGACAACGACAAGCCCGAGGGAGACTGTGAGGTCCAAACGGTTACAGGCAGCGTGGAAAGCGTCAGCAGCCACACTACGACTACCTCTCTGTAAACACCATGAAAGAAGGCACATGTCACTCGGACGAAAGCGTGAATATTTCACTGAAACCCAACTCATTGGTCACCGCAGGCAAATCGACGAAAAATTGCAAGACCGTTTTGCAATGGATCCGTCTAAATATTTTAACTACTGGAGCATGAGTTCAGTCTGCTACGGTCTCAATGCTAGAAGGGAAGATCACTGTTACAATTCCCCACATGGTTTTGACAGTACATGTATCTTCTATGCAAGCAGGCTGTACTGCACGTTGTGGTCGCCTTTTGCGGGCAGGTTCGACAGGAAATTAAAGCTCCATCGAGCCCTCACTACATATCATTCACCACGGCACTAGTAATTGAAAAGCGGTGTAAGATAGAAACATTGTCAAAATTATGGCGGTCAGCGCCTGCATGTTTTGAAAGTGAGATGAAGGTTTTACACAGTGCATGGTAACGATTTCATAAATGTGTAGATTGGTACTTGCATTCTTGAAAGGGCGCTACTGCCTTCTTAACGATTTCAAACCTATCTTCTGTAACGTCGGGCTCATGACTAGCGCGTTGATTGACATTTATATTTGTGTAACTGTCATGGCTATGTTTAATGGTTGGTTATCTAAGCTTGCTTTAGCACTGTGGGTTTATAGAACTCGGTGTATATGATAACATCATAAAATGGGTAAATGCTGTATACAGTGTGTAACGTGTCTATACTTGTGATGTATGTTGCTGTTTGTGTTTTAACGATACCAGTGAATTACTGAAGGGGGCGTTCCTGCTTGGTAGTAACAACCAAAACTATATATCATCATTGACTTATTAAACCGCTGACAAGGCGTTTAAGATTGCAGGGAGATTGTCATGTTCTTTGGTTAGAGTTATCGAGGTAGGGGTGGGTAGGGGTTGTATGATCCTTTTCCTAGGTCACTGATCCTGATATCTTCTCGTTTTACAAAAGAAGAAATGTAAACAAAGTGGTAGAAAGTAGAAAATAATTGGTGAGTTAAAGCAGAATGGTCTGTGAAGAAAATTGACGGAACATGAAACAGGCAAGAATGAGAAAGATTGATACAAATTGTTGCGATGTGCGTGAACGAATGGTTGTTGTACACATTGACAAAATAAGATAAAGCTTCAATACTAAAAATACGTGCTACAGCACAAGCATGGGTCATTTTTGCGCATTGAAAATTGCAAGGATTTTAATACGACCACAGTGTACTATGTTATATATATCATGCTTTTGGTTGCATTTTCCGTTCCCATATATGGTCATACTATCTGATGTATACATTGCGGTGACGCGTAGATATTGATCCGCGATGGCTTAAACTTTGACACAAAGTAAACTCGTGTTGAAAGGCCCTCTCAACAAGATTTGTCATGTTCCCCTGCGCACGGACAATAGCCGCTTTAATATATACAGGGACAGCTGAGGGTTTGTCTGGGGATCGTCTCAAATGATCGATCTTTACTTGTAAACAGTTCAATCATGGAGCATGTGGAATATGTCGGTTGTGTCTCGAAGCCAATTGACCTTGACATCTACTGCACGATACCATCTGTACTGAATCAAGCCCTAGTTCCTGCAGAGTCTAATTGAAAGGCATTGTTAGGATGTAGGATGGTAGGTCTCGTCATGACAATGTGGTCTGGACGTTCCAGACGCCTGTTTGCAGTGGTCAGTGGCGCAAGGGTCCGCGTGGGCCGGACGGTTGTCCAACCCGACCTGTGGTGAGTAGCATGTCAGGTATGTCGCCCCCGCCACCTCGGCATGCCATGACCGCAGCAAAACGCGGAGATAGAATAAATTGCACAAAAATCCTATCATTCAGTGGACATTATATGATCATTGTACACATTGCCGGTTTGTGATTTATGTGTTTGTGAGTTTGTATTGGTGGCTGATCGAAATGCTTTGGGGTTCATGTATGGAATATTTTCTTTGTTCCTTTTTTCCTTCTGCTGCCCTCCCTGCGGTGGTGATGTCATAACAAACACTCACCTGCTATTAGGCCGGATTCACAACAATAGTGTTGCACACAAAGAAAGACTGAAACTGTGAGGCCGGACCGCGCGCGAAGCAAACATCTGTTTTCTGCCGGGTTCCCGTTTCAGTGCACTGGGAATGGACAAGGAAAGGAAAAGAGATTCTTGGGCCGGTGGGTCGGACCTGCCCTCCGTTAGGAGAAAGACCACCATGGACACGTTTCGAGCCGAGCCGGTTTGGACCGAGGACACCTGTGATGTTTACGGAAGCTATCAGTACGTACGAAGGGGTCCGCCGGCGGGCGATCCCCACACGGAGCATCGTTATCGAAAACCAAAATTTGCCGAGAGACTAGGAGAAATTTCTTCGAGACAGCGACAACCAGCTAACACACATACAGTGGCAGCAGACAGTCAAGCCCGAAGGGGGTCGTCGAGAAGCCATCCCCATAATTACCAGGTTCCGACTGCAGATGTACCCGTGTCTGGCCTTTCTGAGTCAGCGGAGCCCCGCAGTCACCACGCCGTGTCTGCGGAGACAACCACCGACCCCTGCTACGCCACCTACGATCCTTCAAGAGGTGATTTCCATCGAAGACACACGGCTCATTCTAAAACTAGCAGCCAAGACTCCGGAGTGGATTCCAACCAAGACGATGCGGAACTAAGTAGCCCATTTCACCGAAGGCACACCGTCCCCGTTCCGGAGGGTTCCATACAGCCGATAGACGCAGACAAGTTTCAGGACAAAGAGGACCTTGAGAGACTTAACGCTCGCTTGTCTGAAAGGATCCGCCTCTTGGAAGACAGGAATAGAGTCTTACAGACCCATCTCCAAGACACGGCGGTAGACGGAGAAGACATCTCTCACATGTTTGACAGTTGGGAGGAAGGCGAACAGAGGGTGAAATTTAGCACCTTGAAGAGGGGAAGACTCATGCCCGAAGTCAGGGAAAGTTTGGAATTAACCATAAGCAGGTGGGAAGCAGCCGCACAGGAGTACAAAACGAGGTAAGAATCCTGACATTATGTGTTCCATTCACTTGTATATGAGAGAGCCGGGGGCGGTTTTACAGCTTACATGTTTATCCGCTCATTATCTCAGGGGAAGACAGGCATTACTCATCACAACCAAAGTGCCTTTTGTTGGGTAGGTTTATACTGCTTTTTAATTTCGTTGCCGCTTAAAGTAAGGATAATGTAAACCTGCCTTTATATCATCCAACGTGTCCCGCTTTTAAGAGGCCGTCACGCAGCAGAAAGAAGCTAGCCCAGTGGGTCTGTTAGCTCTAAAAGGGCATCACATGGTGTTCCCAGGTCAACGGAGCTCGCTGTCAATTTAGGGTAGATTTTCAGGCGGAAATATGCTCGACTCCCTGGCAATTTTGAAATTCGGCGACTTTCTGCCGATCAACAAATTCTCAATCGGCCCTCTACCGTATCGTTTCAAGGACACAGTATAATGTCCTTGGTCATTTCAAAGTCAGACTTAACGATGCCACAGAACAATGTGCAGTCAGGTGGTTGCCTAGTGAAAACCACTGACGACCACGTGGGAAACTAACGTGCGTTTATTTTAAACGCTGACATCCCAGGGGCAATCTCATGTGGGCGAATGCATGACAAAAGAGGCCTCAAAGGATTTGGATCTCTGTATGGGAAGTATGTTGACGTTTTGTCATCTGACGACAGCTAGCGACCACCGTAGATGTGCATGAGATATTAGAATGATGATATACATATTTGATGTGCCATCACGGGAGTAGACACCTGCGCCTGCTCAGATAAAGATTTAGGATTGAAAACAGTGAACTGTTCCCAGATAAATACACAGAAAAACGATGGAGGCAATGTATTGTACTACAAATTATACCTGGAATTATTTTGGGGCGTGACCCTGTATATCCTTGCAGGGGCCACCTGCGAGATACATAGTCTGCAAAGAAAAACACAAAGTGAACGTGTGTACTTTTCATTAAAATCGTAAAAAGCGCCACTGGCCTTTGAAAACAATACTGCTAAAAGCTACAGCTGGCCACACAACGATAAGCCTACAGCTAATCTTCAAGTAGATGTGCGGTCCAGCACATTGTTTTACGCGTATTTTTGAGGCGTTTACCTTATACGTCTGGCTTGTTTTGACGGTCGACTCTCCAATGATGCGCGTTTCCTCGTATCGGGCTAGCGTTTTACTTCGCACCAGACATACGTTGTATTGAATACATTTTTATTTTAAAACGGTCGTATTGTTGGTCCAATGCTACAGATGGGAGGAAGAAGAAACATGTCGGAAAGAGTGCGAGTCGAAGTTATTAGAGAGAGAAAGGGACCTGTACGACTCCAGGCGGGAGACGCAGGGAGCGCAGCTGAAAGTACGACGTCTGCAGGACACGGTGCAGAACTTTGAAGCTGAGGTGGCTAAGCTGAGGGAGGAGTTGAAGGAAGCCAGAACCCAGCTTCGTGAAGCTCTTCAACCCATTCAGAATGGGGCAGGTTAGAAGCAATTATTACGTCAGGAAAATTTTGTGTTCCTCTGAATACTCAGCCCTAGCGACACATTAGAATCCCGAGTTCTGAACACCTGGACGCTCTGGGCGGTGTTGAGTACTTATAACCATTGTGTTTTCCCATGATGTTCTAGGTGAGAACTATGACAGGTTTGCGGCGGACATGGCGGACGCTCTGCATGAGATTCGGGAGGAATACGACGTCATGGCGCAACAGAAAATCCAGGAGGCAGAAGCCTTCTACAAGTCCCAGGTGAATATGGTATCGTTTTTGTACGTTGTGTCGTTCTATTTAAAAGTACAAAACAAATTTCGTGCCCATATCATTTGTCCACATTCCCGTCATTTGCTCACGTCCCGATCGTGCCCAATAGGGGTTCAAACCTATGTCCTGAAGCGTCAGACTTTCCATTCGACTAATTTGAAAAATTGATTATAAGTGACTAACCATGTTGTAGTTAAAATGCATTCTTATTAGTGTCATTTACCTTTCAGATGGACACACTGTCCTCTACGATCAATGTCAATCATAAGAAACTGGAAGATGCCACAGCCAAGATCAGAAAACACAGGACTGAGGTAGATTCACTGAAAAAGGAGAAGCGAGAACTTAAAATCCAGGTAAGAAACACTCATTTTTAATTGGAAAATTCCTACTCAACGTTCACAATGAAGGATCGAATTTTGACAACAGAGGTGAGATGGGACTTAAATTGTCATGAAATGGGCGATTTGACTTGTTTCTACATGTATATGACGTCACTTAATGCCGCATATAGAACACGTGCTTCCGTGAGCAGTCAGCATACTAGTACATGTAGTTTATGGCGTCCCCCGTCTCGATTATTCAAACTAGTCTGAATGTCGTGGTCACTAAGTTAGCATTTTGAAAAATTCAATCCAACGCTCTACAAAGCTCAAGCAGATTAACATCCAGTTTTTTTCTGTTTTTTGTCAAGAATGAAAACATGCAAGAAAAACTTCGGGAGGCCGAAAGCAGTCGCCATGCGCAGTCGGAGAAGTACGAAGCCACCATTTCTGAACTGGAGAAAAATCTCGCGAGACTTCGTGACGAGATGATCGAGCAGCACATCAACAGCCACAACGTCAACATGGCGCTGAAAAGAGACGTTGATGCCTACAAGAAACTCGTGGAAGGTGACCCACACAGGTGTGTAAATGTTAGTTTATTTTTCAATCAACTTCGTGATCAGTCTTGTTCTTGAAACAAAGCATTAAGAAAAGAACAATTTTCACAATCGTAAACGTTCTGGACAAATTGTAACGTTACAAGACAAAACATGGCATTACATTAATTCTTTTTTTCTTCTCCATTTGTATCACAGACTAGATTCTTTGTCAGCCATGTTGTCACCTCCTCACACGAAACAAACCAAAGAGGTGTTTTGCAGAGATGCGTCTACTTCACCCATTAGTAAGTACTGCGCTTTTTTGGCGACGCCTCAGGGGCGGAGGCATTTGTGTAAGTACTGCGATCGCTTTGAAAGAATTTCAAAAATTGCACGAATGCATTCCCTAGGGAATTGGTTTTGAGGTAGCCTCCGGTCTTGTGGTCATCGGAAAAAGCAGGAAAGGCCTATGTTACCATGCATGCAAATGGCACCTTTTCAGGCATACTGTGGCTTTTTGCACACAGAATGTTAATGATTGTCTTTATTGATATTTCAAATATGTTTTCTTCTATCAAGAGAGAACAAATTTCTTGCTCAGGAGCAGCATATTCAAGCTTATAATACTTCAAATATGTTTTTAGTTTCAACTATATGATGCTGGTCGTTTTTTTATAACTTTACTGTGTGACACATGTAGTGTAACAGTGATGTTTTGTGTAAGGAATTTTATTTACTTGTGTGTTTTCTATCATGTATGTTTGTGTCAGTCTTGCTTTTTTAGTTTTTATTTTCTTTGCTTCCATGATGCTGTTGCATTCCATGCTTGTTTTTCAATTTTCTTGGCTGCAAAACATGAATGCACACCCCAAGCCTTCCACGACTAGGTTTCATGCTAGCCAGTGAATTCCTGTTGTAGTCTGCATCTCAGGGTGGACATGGCGAAGTTTACCTGTGGGTATAAAGAGAGAAAAGAGCATAAATGAATCTATGCCAACTTTGGCCAGCTTTGATTAACTTAAATTAACAAGATTTGGGGTCATAAATGTAAATATGCAAAGCATGTGAGTCGATTAATTTTACAGAATGCAATGAAGCAGACACATCTATGACACATTTTCTGGCAATAGCCTGTGTGCCAGACCCTAGCACTTAGAACAAGGAGCTTAACTCCTTGCTTGGAATAAAGAAAGTGCTTTTTTCTGAGACTCTCGATCGGGCCTCTATACTGCCCAACACGCCACAGTTTCGGAGCTGGCTTCCTTCTTCAGTTTATCTAGACGTATAAATTAGACCCCGCGCGGCTGCAAATTCTGTGTTCCAGGCGTGAGATTTCCCTGACTTTATTGACTATGGTGGCACAGGGGCCTGGCACCCAGGCTACATTGTTTTCCCAGCAATGACATCATAGTAAACATGGTACCGTGTTTCAAAACACACAGCTTTTCATGAAAGAAGTACTATAGATATGCGAACATTGCCTAACCATCGTGATTATTATATGTACAATACTGCATGAAATAAGGATGGTCAGGCACTCACCTGGTATTTTGTTCCACTTCTTAATTGTATTCTTGAGTAACTGTTGTGTTTGTCGCCATGTAGAGCTGAAAGAAACAGCGTAGAACAGGTTATTAGCGAAGTTTGTTGCATTCCAGGGTTGTGTTATTCAGCATAGTTCGACAGCGTTCAGCGTGACCACGGATGTGAAACTTGGACAATATTATGGTGGGATGTCAGCAACATGTAATGCAAAGAATACGCGGATCAATATCAAGTTGTAATTGTGTGAATAGTAAAAAAAATGACGTTGACCTAGAGATGAGTAT
>NW_017803602.1:2709159-2722359 GCF_001625305.1 Branchiostoma belcheri | reverse complement strand
GACGCCCGTCGCTCCATCATGCCGACGGGATCGTTCCCCAGCCAGCCGGCGCCGATCTCGTGGAACTCCGGCCTAAAATTTAAATAATATTAAACCCCACGTAAGTACATATGAAATTATAAGAGGGTTTATGAGTGGTAATATTTGAAATGGTCCACAAGCCGTGAACGTTCTTGATCGTCGTAACGTAACAGGTGATAACATAATAGCTGTACCTCGACTGATGGTCAGCTCTACTTCTATTGCACTTCCGGCTTGCGTTGAACTCAGAAATCTTCAACAAAGATTATCTCCATGCCGTTACAAAGGTTCAGTTAACATAAATTGTTATCAATATTTCATTTCGTATCACAAATCTTTTTAAATCTTGTTTAATGCAACGGGAAATTACTTTGTAGCGGGCTATACCAGTCAGTACGACGTGAAAATGCAAGTTAGATGTACTCGACTGTTCGGCACACAACAATGATAGGGGCGGAGTTAAAAATGTAGTCTTTGACAATCTTACCGTCGGCCGGTGGGTGGGATCCGCCGGTAGGTCTGTGTACGTGCCGCTGCCCTTGGCAACACATCGTGGGAACCCACAGCTAGAGCGGGAAGCCAGCCTGTGTCGCCACGTGCACGGGCCTGCACGTACCGAATTGTCGCAGTTTCTTTTGATCGGCGTGAATAAGGGCGTAAATAAAATAAACTTTGAATCATGCTGCGCCCGTTGTCTTGTGCACGCCGATCTTTTTCCCCTGCAAAGTGCACATACAGCTGAAGAACGAAGAGAGGGTCGTGGCATCGTTTAGGACAGCTTTCCAGAACCTTGGCCCCGAGAAGGAAGTATTTCTTTCCTCTGAACAGACTCAGTTTTACCAAGGACATTATGTGTGTATAATGTCCTTGGTTTTACGGAGTACAAATTAATACATATTTGAAGTGTATATAATTCCTTTGATTATCCGGTAGCACTTCTACACCCACAGTAGCATTAACATATTTGTTATCTATATTCCATCCTTTTTGTGACCCGTACTTAACCCAATGGGTATGTGTGTACAATAAAGGTCTTTATTCATTCATTCATTCATTAACTCCGCCCAGACCTCCGCCTCGATGATTGTTGCTCTCTATGGTTCGACCGGGCCCTATTAAAGTGTTCGGCGCATTTCGTATAGAAGTAAAGAACAACAAAGCTACGTACTTGTGCATCAACATTATAACCCTTGTTACCGATAAAACCATTATTGAAATATTCACAAATCTTTATTGACCATTGCTTGCTTGATCACCAACACTCTCCGTGATCCAAAGCTGTACGTTTCGCCGCACTTGCCTTACCCTTCGATGCGGTGGTGACGTCTTGCAAATCGGCTGCAGCCAGCGATGAAAACTAGCCCCAACACGAAACGCTTCCCGCTACAATACTATATCCAGTTATCATGCAATCACGTATATAGTACACGGCCTAAATTTATTTTTAAACGATATTTTCTAGAACTAACTGTTTTTAAGACATACATGCTACATGCACAGAAGCACAAGGGGTGCGTACTTTCGGGAATTTACGGTAATCCCAAGACGGCGTTTCACTATTATATCTCTAGGGGCGAAATTAGGGTGGTGTTAAAGATACCAGTGTACTTATACATTTCATTGTTATATTAACTGTATTAGTTGGATCACTAATTATAAAGATCTATGAAAAAAACAAAAGACAGATAAAAAAGGTGAATCCCTATCTAGCGATTCTAATTTTTCAAGGGCTAGAAACACAACATAAATTTACCTGGGTCTAACTGATTTTGGACCCCTGACGGCTTTCCTCGTACTGTACAGAATTTCTGGATTCTTTCTGAATTATATGTGTACGTATTTGAAAAAAAAACGATTTATAAAGAACGGAACAGTTAAACACAAAATCGTCGCCTGTGTTTTTTTAAAAACATCATACTTGTTGTGTGTGTTCCCGGTGTTACCCTATATGCCCGGTTATCACTGACAGTGTCGCCGTAGCAAAAGCTGCCTCTTCCATTTCAACACAACGACTGCGACTTTCGTATTTCAATCATTATCACAAGATGTTTGTTTATAACATCTGTGTTTTATTTTCCTGTACTTTCAATGTCGTCCAGCAGTCTCCATCATTGGCGAACATAAAGAGGTGGAGACCAAAAAGGATGACGTTATAGATGAAGAAATGGATGGAGGAGAGAAGTTGTCGTCTTCAGAGGAGGACATCATCGCAGTCTTTGAGAAAAACACGTATGCTCCAGATCTATTTGTCGACTTTCTGTAGTAGGGCTGTACCTGTAAAATATTTTGTTTCGTAGGCACCAGTTACACCTGCCCTATATCTAGTTAAAGCCTTGGTACGTTAGTACAATGCTATTGACAAAGGTAGCTGTGGGCCACGGTGAAGAAAATATGGGCCTGTCAATGTCATTTTTTTTGTTCATGTAAAGACCAAACAGTGTCTAATGTTTTGCGCCAACATCTGTTTTGCTGTAGATGCCACCCACCTGATATCATTCCTCAAGAGCTGACAGACAAAGCAGACGACAACCAAGGAAATTCAGGTGTGTGGAAACGAAGGCCCGTAGCGAGCTTGGCTGACAACGAAAGTCACTTGAAAACAGAGCGCTTGTGCATCGGGCTCTTAGATCGATATATTTTCTATCAAAAGACATTAAATGAGATTTGTTGAACGAAGAAAAAAATCTTTGTCAGAAGTGGGATTCGAACCCACGCCTGGAGAACCAGACTGCGACCTGAACGCAGCGCCTTAGACCGCTCGGCCATCCTGACTTAGTTGCCTAACGGGTAGTCTGTAAACCAATTGTATCATATTTACATAATATATTGGTACAGGGTCAATAACAAATACCAGAAGTTGGAGTTCGATTGATTATATGGAAGTTATTGATTCTATATTGATTGTACCTGTACGTCTTTTTATAGTATTGTATAATGATACATGTAACCGTTAGTTGTTTGCTTTGACGTAAAAGTATTTGATTTGTTTGCAGATGAAGAAACCAATTACAGTCTGACAGATTTTTGGACACCAAAAAGTCCGATCAATCATTCACATGACCAGTGGCCCACAGTGACCTTGGACAACACTCGCCATGTTTCACCGCCGAGCACACCGCCCACAGAAAGTACCTCGGCCGTCGCCATAGACAGGGTGCACACTGTGCCATCTCCTGGCAAAAAGGACTCCGTCACGGATTGGAAGTTAGTTGCCTCTTGACGTCTTCGTTTTTGAAAGTCTATAACGTTAAATCTAAAGAAAGAAATTTGCATGTATGACGGATAAGTTAGATATATGTGTATATTTATACATTGCTGTAACAAAAAGCATCCTGCTTTACCTACTTTAAGGGTGACATTCCTCCCTTTCTCTTGTAGATCACTGCTGTCGCCAAGATCACGGACAGCCACCAGACGTTGTCCCCTCCCGGCCAGTGCTAGTGCAGCAGACCTAACCCCTCCCCAACCCCTGATGGCCCCCAGGGGACACGATCATATCCGTTACCTTCTGGGAGGGTACAGGGTACATCCTCAGCAGCAACAACGGGCGGAACCACAAGAAGAGGAGTCTGAAGAAGACGACGATGACCAGGTTTTCGAGAAACAACCATTCCATTTGCGAGAGATTTCAGAAAGATTACGATCGTCTGAGATTCTGCCAAGGTATTTCCTTAGTATCATGACTGTATTGTGGAAAGACGTAACTATTTTCTCAGTCAAGGATTGGCCTCATAAAAATCTTGACCAGTCCTCCGATCTTCCTCACTATAACCGATGACTCAAAGGTGGGTCAAAGGTGGTGTAGTCTGTAGCGACCCCTGTCCCGGTTCACTGTGTCCAATCCTTATGTCGACCGGAAAACAGTCAAACTTTTTTCCATAATATTGTGTACAAACACAATGTCCCACTGTTTTGCTATTTTTCAATACGTGTATGTAAGAAATACGTTTCTCTTATTATCAGTTTGAAAGTTGAAGACAAGGAGGACGACAGGCCGACTCTGGGGCCCAACACTACAGTCCCGCACCTCACGGGGAAGTGGCTGGAGGACAGCTACTTCAGTATCGTCTGCAGGTCCACAGGCCACGCCCTGGACATCCTGCCCCCAGGGGGTGGTGATACCTGGGTGCCCGTGGGTGGGGACGGCAGTCCGTCTCCTTCAGCCGGCGGCCGGAAGTTTAAACACGGCGCCAATGTGGTGATGGCAGAGAGACAGGAGCGCAGGTGAGGTCTGAGACTGAGAGATAGGACTGACACGAAATGAATTCAACAATGAATTTTTCGTTCACAATCTTTCCTGTGCGGTGACTAGCATTCTCATGCTAACTTAAACAACACCTCTCCCTCCTCAATGCAGTGACAGTCAGATGTGGTACTACATCACGGGCGCTATCGTCAACAAGGCCACAAACTACGTCCTGACGGTGAAGGATGACATAGGGGATCCGGGAACACCTGTTGTGGTCTGCTCCCCGTCCAAACGGGAGGGCCAGCATTGGACGGTACGTCACATAGCCTCAAATATCATCTCTAAACTGCTCGCCAGACCGTTATTGTGTTGTTCGGTAACCAGCATATCGTGAGATTGGCCGGGTGTCACCCTCACGTGTGCAAATCTAAATCATGTTGGATCCAAAATTCTTCGAGCTTGTTAGCTGATTAGCTGACCCAAGCGGCCAATATTAATCAAAGCTCCGTGAACGCCCCAAAATCATTTTGAAGCGCGCATAACTATGATACTTGCTTTTTGACCAAGTGTATTATTGATAGTACGGGTGACAAAATCACAGCAAAGACATAGTAGTTATTATGCTTCGGACAAAATCCATTCTGTAAGGCAAATTTATGACACTCCTCCCACTACCACAGGTGTTGGCAGATGGCCACATTCTGTCCCAGCTGACCGGGTTTTGCCTGACCGTCGAACTGCTGACCAGTCCATGGGACCTGGGACACGCCATGATGGCCCCTCACCAGACCCAGCGGGCCGACAGGCAGATCTGGGACATCATGGCCTCGGAAACCGCCATCTAAATAACCAGCAATGTAATTAAGATTGAAGGTCTATCTGTGTTGGTAGAAATCATTATTAAGAAGGGTTTTCAAACTACAATTGCCAACACGGAGAAGCGGACTTACCCCAGTTTTCAAATGTGTTACACCATGTCCGACTAAATGGAGCAATACAAAGGAAATACAGATACACACAATGTGCGAGTGTCCGGAATACAATAATTAATTTTCTTATGTATAGCGAAGATCAATATAGAAGGCTATGACATAGTAATAAGTAATGAGTAATGAGCATATAGGAAGTGCATCACCAAATAAAACCACTATGTCTTATCTATGTACATGTGACAGTTTCTCTGTCTCCACATTGCTAATTTCTCTTGATGGCATTTAGATATAGATTCAAATCATGACTTAATCTTAATTCAAACAACATTTACTGAATCGGCTCCAAGGTCAATGGCGAGCACGACGTACTGGCGAACCATACATCTGCTTGGAGATTAGAAAAATCGGGCCCCTGACCTTCAGTGTACCGACTGGTTTACATTAGCACTGGAGAAACGTCAATCTTAGCTACTGTGTTTAACGTTCACGGCATTCACAACAGGGGTCCCTTCGTTCTGTACCCAATAAAATCGAGCATAACTAACCGTGCCATTAAAAAAATAAATTTTTAGTATTTGTTGACGCCTGCAATTCATGATAACTCCCATAACAGTGACGCACTGGCGGGGGTACAGTCGTGATGTATTAGCGCCATCCCAATGTTGACTTGTAGTACATGTATATGACGTACTGGTCTGTGAGGTGTATTTACACTTCTGGCTACACCAAATGTCAAAAGTAGATTTTATTATCAGGTGTGTTTCCGTGCTGATTTTTTTTATCCGAGCCACGGGGATACAAACACAGCTGCTGTTGTCTGACAGGAAAGGAATGTAGCCTGTTTATAGGAAACATAACACAGGTAATCTAATTTACGAGACGAGCCGCCATCAACCAACCAGGAGTTCGCTGACCTCGACTAGTGGGAACACAAATTAAGGTAAGGACCAGGCAGCAGCATTACGTCTTACGCTCTGAGTCAGGGTCATACACCAACGGTTTAACAATTTGTTATCCAGCTGTAACTGGAGGGTTTTCTGTATATCTTCAATCAACATGATAGCGAAAATATAGGGCAGATGGAATATCTGTTGACATTCTCGAAAAATCAAATTTACTTTGTCTCACCTGCACTTACTCCAGAGCCACTCACTACACAAAGGGCAGTCTCACAGGTGGATACCGCACTTCCATTGGGTTGACCTTTGATACCGGGGCAAAGCATTTTACAAACAGGTGACTATAAGCTTTCTACTTATTCCCATGAACCCACTATAGCTTTTATGGTCAGGGTTTTAGACAATGTTCGCATGATCATTTTAAGTGGGATTTGAAAGACTCCGAGATTGTTGAACAGAATTGTAAATCATGGTGTACACTCCTAACGGGTTGCTAACGGTCAGTCCCCTGTTTGGTACTTGTCACACTGAAGCATGCCACAGACGGAAAGTCCGGACTTGCCTCCTACATGTTAGCGACAAGAACGTGTTCTATCTCCCCATGCCCTGCCTAGTTCCAGAGAAGGTATGATTTGGAACATTCTGGGAACCTTTGGGTCCTTCAAACATAGCAAGATGAGAGAAGAAGACGAGCTGGATACAAGCACACCAGCGGGCGTCAGGTGTGTAAAAACTACCTTTGACTTCCAAGACGATTTCAGGACACGCCCGAGACGTCTGCAACAGCTTCTTGGTACAGCGAGGGATGTGAGGAGATGTTTGACACCTGTCTATCAAGGTGTAGAAGCTATTTTCTTCCTTCTCGTTGCCCTAGCTGACCTGGGTACGACGTGGGCGAACTGTACGGCGTATAGCCTATCCCTGTACAAGAATGTAACCATTGAACAGTGTATGTACGTTATGTGTTGCCTGGCGTCCGTCATATTTATCTGGGAAGTATTATTGTTCTGCAGAACAGTAGATATTCTGTGTCGAAAACGTCGACTGGTCAGGAGAATGCGACAGACCCGAAACGGACGCGAAATAAACCTACGAGACCCGGAGGAAGCCGAAGTTGTTGACAAAGTTCAGGAAGAGCCTGAAAAGGGGGAGGGGGAAAGAAGAGGGTCGATCCAAGACGCCGTAACACCTCCGGAGTATCGGGTGATCGACACAGTGATGAAGAGGTTCACCGTGAGTTTCTTTGAGGTCTTGCTTCACGACATGTTCATCTCGGTCCTGAGTGCTACGCGTTGTCAGCTAACAGAGACCGACCCCGTTCTCATAGTCTCTCTGATGACCACTCTGACATGCGTGTGCGCGAGGGTGTTCCACAACATCTGTCTACACACTTTCTTACATTGTAAATACAGCGAGAGGAGGTTCAAATACTACCAGCCCAGCGCGTGCATCAAGGGTTGGATGCTGCTTGCCATGGTGGCTGTTCTCATTTTCCACGCGGTGACCATTTCCAGGCTAACGTCCGCAAGGAACCCGGCCATTTTAGTCAGCGACACGGTCGTGGTAGAGAAGCCAATCACCGACCGTTTCTACAAACCTCTTTACTTCAAGAAAGTGGCGAAAGTGAACGCAGCAACGTCTAAACGACTGACAACTACTTCTGATGTACGACAACACGGCGAAGCTATGATATTTACAGAGCAGTGCTTAGATTTTTCACAAAGTAGACTGTACTATGACAACAGGTCTTATAGCCTCCAGGATCTAGCTGGGAGCTGTGGGAACAACTGCACCCTAATTCTCCAAATACGGTACGAAAAGGTGGTGCCGGATTCGCCTAGATACTTGTACAATGCCTGGCAACGGACTGAATGCGACAATCAAGTCTTTTACACAGAGTATGGCCGAAATGGGACTTCGTTAGAGCACTTAGGTGATGGTGTGACGTCACCAGGTTTGACTGTACATATACAGGGAGATTTTTGCAACACTGCCATACGAGATCCGGATATGACTATTATCTCAGGCGATTAGGAAACTTACGCTTCTGCCGGGTATCCTGGGACCGCGACATAAAAAAAAACTACTCTACTACTGCTGCAGTATCAGTAATCCCCAGTATCAGGTATGCACAATTCAGATATCCAGGTGTTGAAGACATTCTTGAGAAGGCCTTGTGCGCCTTTTTATTGTGGTGGTCTCAGGGCACTCGGCGGAATTACAAAAGTTGACGTTTTATAGGATCACAAAAGATAGCTATTTACAGCCACTTCTTTTCACAAGTTGCGACAATTTTGTGCTTATATTATCTAATTTGGTGTCGAAGTGGAAGAAATAGTTGTCTAAATTAAACCTTGCGTTTGTCACTCGTATTTGTGTACAATAGTTTGTCAGCACTGATACGTATCATATCATTGATTTGTTTTAACCAAATAAAAAATCTCGAAATTAATTGGTTACGTTTCCCGTTTTCGTCGAAAATAGTCAAGTTGGACCAAGGCGCATATAAGCTCCTTCGTTGGACTATTCGATTTCAAAATGAAGCCACCTTAAGTCGACGTTGCATAGAGAAGAGCACAAGCCGTAGAAAAGAAACTCAACAGTGGACTCGACTGCTGTAGCTAGCTTTGTAACTACCCAAAACTGTGGAGTTGACTGATCTTTGTTCTAAGATTGACTCCAGCATTAATCTTCAACCTAATCCATTTTCTTACTGTCGCCAGTACAAATTCCAAACGACCAACCCGAAAACATAAGGCACAATCCGTTCCACTGTCGCTGGGCAATAGAGATAGCTGTGTGTTATGTTGACAAAATAAACAGTGTTTAAGGACGATTAGCGCATTGTTAAATCAGGACATTGTTTAGGTGTGGAGAATGGACCCTCAACACCGTGGACGTTGACAAAGCCCCTCCTGTCCATGTGTCTAGCGTTAAGGGAGTGGCATTAAGACTAACAGAAACATTTAAGACTCCAGTTATCAAATATGCCAATCTTAACATCGTTTTGTACTAGGGTGGTGCTACCTAGCCTTAGAGTTATGTAAGTAATGGAATGAGTATTTTTGTTTTAATGTAACGCATAAAGATAGTTCAGGATTTGGAATTCGTTTGTTTGTGAAAGGTTGGTTAAGCTTTTATTGAAAGTTTTTTTTTAAACTTGAACACGACATAATTGTTACTTACCGAACTTTCCACCCACATTCCCGCCGATACAAATTTCCGTCTCGTAAACGGTCGTCGCCTTTCAGACCGGTCGTCGCCTTTGTATGCCATATCCGAGCGTATCATAATTGTTGAGGTTCAAAAAAGTATCATAAAACGTAATATATACTATAAAAAGCAACATTCTAATTACAAATGTAAGTGAGGATCATGAAAAAGGTATTAGTGAATAAAAGCACAAGCTCGGATTCGATTTCGAACTCGGGTGGAAAAGCGTAGCTCTAAGACCCTAACCTATACCCTATACTCTATAGCTACGACACGAAACATCACGGTGTGGATGGACCGTGCTGATATGATACACTTAATGTTAGCCGTTCTGCGATATGGCATCGACCGTTAACGTTTCAAAAGGCGACGACCGTTTACGAGACGGAAATTAGCCCCGCGGACATGTACTGGTGATAGGAAAGTGTGACGTCAAGAGTGGGTTTTGAGAGACGATACCCGCCGCCGTCCTGGTTCGACAACCCGATAGCGATACCGTTCATCGTTCAGAACTAAACTTTGAAATACCCTGGAATAGTACCTGTGAGCCCAAAAAAACGGTGCCGCTAAATATACAGCCAAAATGTCAGAGTACGTACGTTTGAGATCGTCGTTGTTTTAACGTAATGTCCTGACATTGAACCGAGACGGGTAGACCATTCGGATCGATCTAGAGAACCTTGACACACTTAGACTTTCAACTTGTGCTGATTTTACATTAGCATTACTATTGCCTTTCAGATGAATAGAAAACCACTTTAAGCTTCCACATCTTGTACTCCAATCCAGGTTACAGTTAGTGATGCTGTTGTCCTTCAGAACGCGCATGCCCTTAGTGTAGTTTTTTCCACTTTAGCTATCCTCCTCTACCATCCGTGTTAAAATTGGACCTCCTTGAATAATGTTAAGACTAACACACGGTGATGGAGGGTCTGGTCTCCACGGTGATACACGCCCCACTGGTACCTGAAGGAGTTGTAGAAGAAAGGTCTGGTCGACTCAGCATGACTAAGCTGTAGCAAATAAACCATTTACCGTCACAACAACGTTTTCCACCTAGCTGCAAAGGTGAGCAATTCATCATATGCTCATTTTGTTCCCCTTAAATTCTTGATTTTGTTACTGAATTGACCGTTTTAGGCATAATGTTTTACAGTCAAATGGTTTCTTGCACCTCGATATCGATTATTTAATATTTATTTGTACGTTGTTTATGCATGTATCTAATTTTCTACAGCTACAGTGGTAGTGAGTAGCGCCTGTCATAGCGTTAGGGCGTCGACCCCGTCACATTGGTCGGATGATCGTCGGACGATTTTTAACTATCGTGCATTGTAGGAAGTTAGGAACCTTACATCACTCCAACGCCATATTCTACTTTCTGTGTCTATGTGAAAAGTCTGTTTTAGCAATCAAATATCAAACCACATTCTCATTTACAAAAAATATTATGTCGTTCCAAGGACTGACTGACTCAGTGATCTTGGAACTCGGGACCGGAGACTGAAGCAACCAAGTCCATGATGATGTTTGTCTTTGCGCTTCTTGTCGTCAGCCTTGTCCGTGAGTTTTTTCGTTTATGTGCACGTGTGTGTTTTAGTGCTTATGTGTGTTTGTCCCTGTGTAGATGTCTGTGTGTGTGCGCGCGCGTGTTTGTGTGTATTTGAGCACTTGTATGTGTGTGTGTGTGTGTGTGTCTGTGTTCTGGTGTGTGTCTCTCTCTCTGTACTTGAGACTCTGCGTTTCTGTGTGCGTGCGTCTCTCTCTCTCTCTCCTCCCTTTCTTCTCTCTCTCCCCTCCCCAGGTTTTGAACACGTTCGTAGGGCGCAATAATGTCGCCTTTGTTCTCTGTGAATATTCCTAGGCAATAATGTGATAATGTGATAATGTACATTCAACTTTTCGATCATTAATAGGGGCCTTTGAACCTTTTTTTTAATCATACTTGTGTCTATAGTTGTAGAGGACCCGGTGATGTTGTGTCTGTAACGTTCTTCCTTGTCTCCAGACCATGCAGAGGGCCAGGGCCAGCTGTACCAGGGTGAGGTGCAGGGGATCCCGTGTCTGTCCTGTGACGCCGACATTATAGACGGCGTCCTGGAGGACAACCCGTGTGCCGGCACCCCCAGCGACCTGGACGATACTGTCAACTGTCCCATCGGCCAGTTCTGCTATGTATGTTTATTGTTGTTCACCTGTTTATATCTATTTCAAAACAACCTGTGCAAATGTATGCACTTTATGCAAGTATGGGGTAAATATGGTAATAGAACACACGCCATAATTGCCAGTTAGCTAGTCCCCAACTGTAGTGCTTGCGCAGCTGTGTGGCTCAAGGGTTATAGAAACGGAGATGGGGCCCGCCCTACACACCGTATACTAGCAGTATAGGAAGTTTTTAAACTAAAAATTAGCAGTATTGTTAGTGCACTCGCCTTGCATTTTGGACACAAGGAAACTCACTGGAGAAAGGTCGAAAGGAACACCTTAATTAAGATGTGAATAACAGGGGTAGTCCAATGAACATATCATCGTTCGGTGGACCGGTACCGTGCTGGGTACTTGAAGTCAAGGCGTTAAGAACAGTTCCGTGCTCTCTTTCCATTTTGAGTACCCTTTCAGAGCACTCTGTCTAGAGGGTCTTTTGAAAACAATTTCCATTGCACAGTACAATTCGATGTTAATAATAGAAAGTCATCAATTCAATTGTAATGATGCATGATAGTGACGTCTTGAATCAAACACAATAGAACTGTGAGTACGTGAGTCATCGAAATTTCGTCCTTGCCCATCGGCCTTCGTCAAAAATTTGACCCACATTTCGAATTTCGGCCGACACGCACTGATCTTCGGGATATGTGATGCATACGGATCAAGGTGCTCGGAAGTCGATACCTGACGCCGTCCCCGGTTCTACCATGCAAGGAACGAAGTTTTTTCATGTTTTCGTAATGTTTGTACACTTGTGCAGTTTCTCTCTTTGTTTCTCTATCACACTCATTAGGTGATGTATAAGACTACAGATCGCGTGCTAACTGACATCACACGGGGCTGTGAGCAGACGTGCACAGAAACGGACGACTGCATGCGGGACGCGTCAGGTGACTGCGTGCGCTGCTGTAACGACCGCAACAACAACACCGCCTGCAACACCTGGGTCATTGACCGAGAGAACATTCGGTCCGGTGGGGTCAGGGTGGGGGAAGCCGCACTGACCAGTCTGCTGGCTCTTGCCCTGATGTTTGGGATTGTGTTTTCTGTTTTGGGCTAATACATTTACATGTACCACTTTTGGAGTTGTACACCAGATTGCATTTTCTAGGTTTTGGGAAAGAGAGGTTTAAAGTTCAGATAAGTCCTGTCTACTGTCAGGCGACACAATGATATTTTGATTTTTATCACGGTGTGGTAAATATTTTTGACTTTTGCAATGTTTTGTCCTGTACTTCGGACCCTGAAATCAGAGGGCCTTGTCTAGTTATTGGCTGGCTGATCCATTGAGTGTCTGAGGGCGCTCTTGCTTCATCAAGGTATATCACATTATGCATCCCTTTGAGTGATACTTATGAGTGAACTAACATATTCAAACTTCTATCCTTCATATAAGGCCACACCAAGTAAATTTATAGGATGACGTCCGCGCGCGCATTGATTTTGGCCTGTTCCTAGAAAAAAAAAACAAGAAATTCTGCTTCCTGTAACTATTACCAAAGAGTCACGACAGTGCCACAAATAGGTTTGTACGGACCAAAGCTTATGAAGCATCAAGCAAGGAAATCATTACTTCCTTTAGGAATTCAGTTTGGTACATGCTGCCACATTTGAAGAAACTTGCTAACCGCTCCATCTATCTCCCCAAAGCACAAGACGACAACTGCTGTTCCACCTGATTTATTGCTGTTTTGATGATGAGTAAAAGACTTCTTGCTTGTTACACTGTGTCACC
>NW_017803602.1:2706347-2709139 GCF_001625305.1 Branchiostoma belcheri | reverse complement strand
CACGGGGTGTTGCTACAACACAAGTTACCATGGTGACAGACGTCTGGCCCAGGCCATTGACCCTATTTGTTTGGACAAGAATAATAATAAGAAGAGGAAGAAGAATATGTTTTCCTTCTGTAATGCTAAACAAAAGTATTGGCATTGGCATTGGATTAGGAGTCAAAATTGATATTGAGCTAACCGACTGTACAGTGAGAGTTTTGAGTTTTTATGTGTAAGGCCACACCAAGTAAATTTTATGGATGACGTCCGCGCGCGCATTGATTTTGGCCTGGTCCTAGAAAAAAAACAAGAAATTCTGCTTCCTGTACCTATTACCAAAGAGTCACGACAGTGCCACAAATAGGTTTGTACGGACCAAAGCTTATGAAGCATCAAGCAAGGAAATCATTACTTCCTTTAGGAATTCAGTTTGGTACATGCTGCCACATTTGAAGAAACTTGCTAACCGCTCCATCTATCTCCCCAAAGCACAAGACGACAACTGCTGTTCCACCTGATTTATTGCTGTTTTGATGATGAGTAAAAGACTTCTTGCTTGTTACACTGTGTCACCTCATTCAATTTGTGTCCTAACATTTGTCGTCTCTTAGTATATTTCTAATCTAGGCATCTTGTTTTTTAGGGCCCTTCTTGTTTTTTTTTCGCCCTCTCGCATTAGATTTAGGGTCTAGATCTCCAAAGGACGTCATCCATAAAATTTACTTGGTGTGGCCTAAACTTCCACATTGTGTAACTACATACAATTTATATGATAGTCCAAAGCACAATTTGCCTGCGTTGTCGTGTGTTCACGAGTGATATACAGAACAAAAATAGTGATAACAGTTCACGTTGTGTTCATCTATGTTGACATTCCGGGATTAAAAAGATTGTTTGGACAATTACATGTATTCTTTTTTCTTACACTGTCACTGAGGCATATAATATATATTTTGTAGTTACTAGAACATGTATTTGGGTACTTTTAAGTACACTTACAACTTACAAGTGTCTAGCCCCACAGCATAAAAGAGATGAAAAATATCATATCATATAAAGTGGTTGCTCAAATCTGACAAATACACAAGAAAGGAAGTTATCTAGGATAGTCTATTATGGTGCCCTATATAAGGTTTAATACATGTAATTCAGCCTCGGAAAATTTCTCAGACAATCAATATGTTACTTAAGGTGATTAATTAATGTGTCGACAGACATAGTGGCCCACATAGTGGGTAGGAAAAAAAACTAGCCGTCCTCGGTGGGACTCGAACCCACAACCTCCGAATACCATTCACGACCATTGCCGTGCTCGCTAGAAGTCCGGTGCGCTAGTCCATTGCGCCACGAGGACTCGCCGTGCCAAGCGCAGTGCCACCAACAGGATTTAAACTATGATCCAAGGATACCTGACAAGGCGTTGGCAATATTTCTTGGTTTCTACTTCAAAGAGCCTGTATTTGCGTCATTATTGCTCAAAAGTACTTTATTGATAATCCCCTCGCACAGAGACCGCCATTTTGCCTACTCATTACACAATCGCCATTGTTGTTATCTTGCAATATGATTCAAACTCGCCAGGTGACGCACTCTCATCCGTCGACAAGGAAGCAGAAGTACACAGAAAACCTGTCCATTCGGTCACGTTGTTAGACAACCACCTCTTGTCAACGGCCGCATCCGAATATATCTGCCCAATCAAGGACGTTGTAATGAAAGCTTCTTGGTCCAATCAAGGTTTAGAATAGATGTAGTTATAACCCTCTATCAAACAACCACCTCTCCTACCCGACCAGCAACAACCTGTCTACTGATTTAGACCAACCAAACCACCTTGCTCTGGTAGTTTATGTTAGGTTTTTGTTCCAGGTCATGGTAAGGAGTGAAACATAATGCCATGATGAGATATATCATTGTGAAAAATAACACAGCACTCCCTGTAATTTTATTGTGACATCTTTATTGTAACAATGTGAATGAAATACTGCTTGTGGCTTCACAACAGGTGCATGGGGGATCTTATATCAACAATGGCATCCACTAAGTGTTTTGATTTGTTCAGGTACAGGTACACCACATACATGTGTAATGGCCATGATGTTTTGTTGTATTATTTGGCACTCAAAATGTATCATCAACTACCATAAAAGAAGAAACGTCTGAGGAAAATAGCCTTATCATCATCTAATGCATGTGTATCCAGAACATCCAGGGTTGTTATGGTTTTCTTTGTTATCCTCTAAACCCCTCTTTCTTTGCCAATTTGCATGGACCCTTTCAGGCAACTGTAGAAAGCTTAGGGGTAATGTTATATATATAGCCTAACACAACCACAATACCAAAACAATACTATCAAGTGACACAGATATTTCAAAATACTAGTAACTCAGTGGTTGCTTTGACAGGTTGATTGATGATATTACTGTAAATTCATTATTTTTTTTTTTGTGGGGGCTTTTGTAGTAGGAGGGGAAATGGGGTTTTTCTTATGTTTAAATTTTATCAAAAGAACACCATCTATTTTGGGAAAATTGTCAATAGCAAACTGTTATTATGTAGGTAATATTCAAAATACATTTTGGATTACAGGAAATGTCTTGCCGTGAGTCCTGTTCACTGCCTGGCTCCTTTACTAGTAGTCTTCTGTGCTGGTTTCTGGTCGGTATTTTTGATGGGGGGAAGCACACTGTACGTCCCAAATGCAGAAGAACTGCCGCTGCTGTGGCTGGTGGCACTGCTACCCCTGCTACTGTAGTCAGAATCCCCGTCACCTTCACCTGTACTTCTCCCCCCCTCCCCACCCGCCT